>NW_019384521.1:50988-283394 GCF_000671375.1 Centruroides sculpturatus
TGTCTCTGTTTATAGTCTGTCTGTGCAATTTTTTTGCAGCAGCTGAGAATATGATCAATAGTTTCATCAGCTTCTTTACATAATCTGCATGTTGGATCATCAGCAGATTTTTCAATTCTTGCCTTAATTGCATTTGTTCTGATTGCTTGTTCCTGGGCTGCAAAAATCAGGCCTTCTGTCTCCTTCTTCAATGCTCCATTGGTAAGCCATAACCAGGTTCTTTCTTTATCCACCTTTCCTTCAATTTTGTCCAGGAACTGTCCATGTAACGCCTTATTACGCCAGCTATCAGCTCTAGCTTGTAATGTAGTTTTCTTATACTGATTCTTTGTCTGCTGTGCTTTAAGGAGTTTTCTATCATTGACAGCAATCAATGCAGGCTCACTACTGTCCTTGACGTATTCTGCCAGTGCATATTTTTCTTCTTCAACAGTTTGTTTTACTTGTAATAGGCCTCTACCACCCAACCTTCTAGGCAGATACAACCGGTCTACATCGCTGCGCGGATGTAGCGAACAATAAATGGTCATGAGTTTTCTTGTTTTTCTATCGAGATTGTCCAATTCTGCTTGTGTCCAGTTTATAATACCCGCAGTGTATCTAATGACAGGTATAGCCCAGGTGTTCATGGCCTTGATCGTATTGCCTCCATTGAGCTTGCTTTTGAGAATCTTTCTAATCCTCTGAGTATACTCTCTGCTAATGACAGTTTTCACTTGCTCGTGCCTGATACTGTCCAGCTGTAGTATGCCCAGGTATTTGTAGGCTTCTGGCTGGTGGCACTTTATGGTTTGACCATTATTATTATTATTATTATTATTATTATTATTCAGCAAATTTGACACAAACCAGCCAAAATAGTACCTGTAGTGATTGGAACACTAGATGCTATACCAAAAAATCTCCACCAGCATTTAAAAACTCTCAACATCAGCAAAATTACCACCTGCCAAATGCAAAAACCTGCACTTCTTGGATCTGCCAATATCTTATACTAGTACAGTATATTACACAAGTTCCTAGGAGGGGCTCAATTCAAATGTAATCTATTACCAGCAGGAGATCTTGTTTCTGTGTTTTTTAAGTCAAGATAAATTATTTACATAATGATGATAATGTTATAAGTGAACTAATAATAAAAATTAAATTAGTTTCCTGTGAAGATTTCAATATTTAGTTTTTATGATTTTTTGGTGTCTGAATATGGTTATTTTTCAGCTTGTTTCCATAAACCTAAGTGTTATTGTAATTAACTGTGGTATTTTACTGTATGTTAATTTGATGTGCAACATACCTAAGTAGTGTCTGTGTATTGTATTATGGCATGGTAAAACTATTACAGTAGACATACATATGCAATTTTATATAGGATTATGTGCAGCCTTAGGAACCATACATCATTATATACATTATTTCTCATGTTTGAGTTATGACTAATTCAATATTCTATAAGTCCTGATTTAAGACAGAGGTCTTGGAAGAGTCTGTACTGCTATAGAACTTGTAGATAGATGGATAGGTATTCATTTGGAGCTGTTTTAAAAGATTGAAAACTATAATAATAAATTAAAATTTGTTAATTATTAAGGTTTGTAGATTTTAAGACGAGAAACGGAAAATCTAATTGAAATTTTGTAAAAGATTGATCTCTCGTATTCAATTTTTGGCATATATTTTAATAGTCTAAAATACTTTAGACTTTTATTTATTTTAAATATTTGACTTTCTATTAAAACTAAATTAAATATATACCATTAATTAATTAATATTCAATGATCAGCATATAATTGATTATTTAATTTTATATGTTAAATGAAATTTTATGTTTTTAAAATTCAGTTTCACATATCTATTTTAGAATTTGGTTTTATTTATTTTAATTGGGAATAAATATTTGAATGAAAATTGTTTTCATTTTTCCATATATTTTAGTGTTGTTAAAGGAAGTGCTCCAAAAGTAGGCGAAAGAGTATTAGTTGAAGCAGCTTATAATCCTAATATGCCATTCAAGTGGAATGCCACTCGTATTCAAGTTCTTCCTAATCAAGTATATTTGTTGCATATTTATTTTATGATTAAACATGATTATTAAATATAATTACTAAATAATGTTGAATTGTTTTTCAGTTAAATGTTTTACCATCTGCATGTAATCGATCTATGCTTGCAGCAGCAAATACTCTTGCTGCAAATCCTAATGTATCTGCTGCAGGTACAGCTATGACATTAGCTTTAACTCAAGGTATTCAAAATAATATTGCTGCTATGGTTTGCCAGCCAGCTTCTGTTCAAAATACTTTTAGAAATGTTTCACAACTTGGTGAGAATAAATTCTGATTGACAATTTATTAATTAATTTTTTGACACAATCAACTTCTGGTGCTTATAATACAAAAAATGATCCATTGGGTAACCGTTCCATCACACCTGAAGAAGAACTCAGGAGTTGGAAAACATTTGTACAGTGTTCATTTCTTGTATTATACACACTTGAAGTTGGTTCTGTCTGTTTTTACATATATCCCATTTTGAAGTGGTGTATATATTTTGGTACTAAGAAATGTTATTTCATTTATTAATTTACACAGGTCAGTCAATAGGTCCCTCAAGAATATCAAATTCGCTACCGTCCCGACGTCATTCTCCACCTTTAATTAGAAGAGATAGAGAGCGAGAACGTGAAAACAGACGTGATGAACGTAGAGATCGTTTTAGAGATAGAGAATATGACCGAGATCGTTATTCCCCAATTCCTTCTAGAAAAAGATCTCATTCACCAAAACGGACAAGTCATAGTCCAGCGCGTAGAAGGCCTAGAATCATTATACCAAAGTATTCTGTACAGCTTCCTAAAATATCCCTTGACATGTATGTATAAAGTTTATATATTTGGATATTATTTTATTTTCGGGCTTGAATATTTCCTGATTTCTTAATATTAGTGAAATGTTATCAATATTTGTTGATTTTATTTTTTTATAAATTTGATTATAGATATTGAAAGATGGTGAAAGTTATTTAATGAATGCTTGATAATTTTACTAATAAAGTCTGTAATTTGTTATATTTTTCGGTTTTGGCTAGGTTAGCATTATAATTCATAGTTAGGTTTTATAACTACTGTGCCGATCACTTCTCTACCTGATTTAATCACTTATTTTTGTGATTACTATGTGATAACAGAATCTATCTATGAAATTGAATGAAAGTTTACAAAAAATTGTCAACGGATGAAGTTTAAGTGTTCTTTATTCTTAGTCCCTTTTCATATACAATCAGAAAATAATAACAAAACTTTCTAAGTTCATACTTATTGTCCCAGCTATAATTTTTATTAAATGTATAATTTTTATAATTGATTGTGCTACCACCAGAAGGAAGATTGTAATGTTTTACATGTTGATATGGATGAGAAACCTCTAAATATAGGTAGACTCTGCCATGAAACTGTTATTTCCTGATGGTGTATGAAAAGGGACTAAGAGTAGAGGACATTTTTAAAGTTTGTTCATTGAGAATTTTTTATAAATTTTCCAAGTTCATATTCTTCGTTTATTATCTTTTTTGTTCAGTAGTCATACATATCTATTGTTTTTGTCTGTCATTAATGTTCAGATGTGCTACATTTGGTTGGTAATATTTTGAGTTTTTAAAACATTTAGATTGAATTTTGAGAAAGAACAATTTCATACAACATGTCTCAGAAAAGTGATTGAAAAAATTTATAATGTAGAATTTTATAACATGGAAGTTTGATTTATTTGGTTTGTTATCTTGTAAAAGCTTAGAACCAACTATCAAGTTAAATTATTTACTTGTACAATAACTAGTTTCAATTTAAATTTAATTAAATTTTAGCATTCCATTTTGGTTTTTTGAGTAATTTACTCTTCTAATTACTGTTATTATCATTAGTCATAGAGATTCAGTGAAACTGCTATTCACTGAGTAACTTTTCATAAATATAATATATTTTTAATTATACTTTGAAAGTTCGTTAATATATATACATATTTATTTTTATAGGAAAGAAGGTAATGTAACTGAATTCCGAAAGCGATATACTAATATGTATATTCCATCAGATTTTTGTAATGCACATATTCTGTGGCAAGAAGCTTTTCCTCCTCATCAGCCATTTAGTCTAGATCATCCATGTACATTTCATGTTATGCATAAAGACTTAAATCCTCTTAAAGAAAATGATGCAGTATTAGAACCTAATGATGCAGATTACCTCTTCAGTGCAAAAGTAATTTTATTTTAAGATAAAATATCTAAATTAATTTTATTTGTTTATTTTAAAAAGTAAAAGTTAATTCATGCATTATATTATCATTAGGTCATGTTGATTTCTGTTCCTCCAATTAAAGAAATGTATAAAAAGTGTTGTGCTTTAGCTGAAGATTCTGAAGATGCCAAAGAAACTCATGTTCATCCAACACGATTAATAAATTTTCTTGTCGGTTTAAAGGGTAAAAAGGAAACAGTAGCAATTGGTGGACCTTGGTCTCCATCTTTGGATGGTCCAAATCCAGAAGAGGATCCCTGTGTTTTAATTCGTACTGCCATTCGTACTTGTAAAGCTCTGACAGGAGTAGATTTGAGTGGATGTAGTCAGTGGTAAGTTATATATCTTTTTAGTGATATTATGATTGATTTAGGTTATTAATAAAATCTTTTTAAATTAATTTGGAGGTTTGAAAAGTGATATAAAGCATTTATGATCTACAGTTTGACTGAAAATGATGACAAAAAAAATCAACAAATTTTGAAGACATGTTTGAAATTTTTAAAGCTGTCAATAAATATATGTGTATTATGTGCAACTAAAATCAATTTTTCTCTCATAGATAATTCAGCAAATATCAAGCCATGGTATTGTTTAAAATTTGATATCCATGGAAATACTAAAGCCAAAATTATTATTTTTTTTATTTTTAATTATCACATTGGCATTTTTCACCAATTAAAACTAATTTTTCAGTATATTTTATAAGAAGCATATTGAGAATATAATAGAAAAATAAATATATTCATTATTGGATAGCAGAGTACAGTTCATGTATGTGTGTGTATGATTGAGTGAATGTTTGTTAGTTTGAATTGTGTTTTTCAACAGAAATAACGAATCTTAGAAAAACATTAAATACTAAATAAAATGTTACTTAAAAAAATTAAATATATAAAATCAATATAATTTATTTAAAAGTTTTACATAAATTAAGACGAAAAACTACTTAAATTTCATATGGGTCCTCAGAATGATAAATTTTGTAAATATATGAATACTTGTCTGCATCCAATAAAATAGTTTTTTAAATATTTTTAATTGATTTTGTGAATGAGTATTTTCACATTTCCATGATAAATTTTCATTTAAATTTATATTTAAATGAATACATTATAAGAATATATGCTAAGTAGTTATGTTTATATAATTTTGTAATTTTAATTTAGAGAAGTTTAGGGACAAGTTAAGATTCCTTAAGTTTTCTGAATTAATTAAAGGTACTATATCTGTATTTTGAATATATTTATATATACATATTTACATGTAAAAAGAAAGATTGCCCTAAATGAATATTTTATTTCCCTGCTAAAGACATGTTTATTTAAAAAAATATTTTTGAAACAAACAAAAATATATTCTTTTAAATTTAAAATTTTAATTTTTTTTTTAAAATATGTTTATAAATATTTTATATAAATTGTTTGATTTATTTTATTCTGGATTAATCTGAAATTTTACTTGATTTATACTTAATACTCAAATGAGAATTATTTTTAAATTATAATTCTTTTTTAAATTTTAAAGCAATGCAAGTCTCTTAACATGCATAAAATATTTTTTATTGTGATTATGATATTAAAATTTACAATAACTAAACATAATTACAATAATAGTATCAATGAACAAATAATGATACTTATACTTTTTTTCTTTTACATATCAAGATAATTTTAAAAAGAAAACAATTAAAATTAATATTTTAAAGATATAAATTATCATATGCAGTTTAAGAGATTATGCAGTTATTCAATTGGATTTTGATATTGTAATAATAATTTCTTCAGTTATTTTTTTTTTAATAAATGAAGAAATTATGTACAAGAAATTAATTAAATCATATTATTACTTTATCTGAAAATTTCATTAAATTGTTTTTATATAGTTATTCATAAAATTAAATGTTTCTATCCCAGAAATTTAAACATGCCATAATTTAGCAATTATAAAGTAAAATATAAATATCTCATACATGATTCAGAATAACAATATATATTGTATCATACTTATATTAAGTATAATACATTATAAAATATAGAAACTTATGATAACTTTTTATTTAAATTTCTCTAATTATTTTGCAAATAATTTTTATAAAAATGAAAATATTTTTAGTAATGCTAAATCTATTTCTGTAACAGTTTAAGAAGTCATATTTTAACAGATTTATGAACAATTCTAAATGCATTAAAAGTAATAATATGATTTAATGGTTAGGTTTATCATTTAAAACTTCATTAAAACATAGATGATGATAATTTTAATTGCAGGCAAGCAATCAGAAACTTTAGAAATTGTACACTTATATGTCATCATATATAAATAACAATAAAATGTTTATCTATTTTTTGAAGTATAAATTGAAAATTATTAAAAGAAGTAATAAAAACAGAAGAAAATATTAATAAATTAAATAGAGGATAACTATCTTATTAGTCATTTCTAACACAACTGAAGATGATAATTTTCCTGGAAATTTCTCTGATAAAATAATTTTGATGTGTATTTAAAGATTTGCTTCATATGTACAATTTTTATAATTTATTGATATAATTGAAGATAATATAAAAAGATTTTAAAAGTTTATTATAAATATTTATATAATTAAATGCAAAATGGAAATAACTGATAATGATGATAACATAATTTTTACTCATCTCACATATATTCAATTATATGATGATTGTGCAATAAATATATTTCAGTTTAAAAATAATAATGGCTATATGTGTTCATCATAAATTCTAAGTTTCTGCTTGTAGATTATATTGATAAAAGTTTTGTTAACTTATAAATAAAATGTTGAGTATGATCAAGTAATTGACAAGAAAAATACAAAAAAAGTACAAAATTTGTATTTAAAATAAAAATAATGTCTTTTAGCAGGTGTAATTTCCTTGTTTTGAGATATTTGGAATTCATAATAAAAAAATCACATTTTGTTTTAAATAAATTTTGATGTAAAATTTTGTCCCGAAACTTATTTTGTTTGTTTGTTTTTATTGTTTATTTGCCTGTGCAAAGTTTCATCATTTATGTGATGTCAAAAAATGCTGTTTTTCTACATTTTGTATAAAGAATATTTGGATAAAATATATTTTTTTGTTTCATCACAGGCAAATAAGCATGTAAACTTAGAATAAACTAAAATCGGAAACTTTACAGCTTTGCCAGGCAAGAGACATAAAAAAAAACCAGTTGACATAGCTGTCGCTGTCTTTCTCTCTGACCCTCCTTCCAGGTATCGATTTGTGGAGATCTACTATCACCGTGGAGAATCTGCCCACAAAGGACGTGTGGTGCCTGCGCGTGTTGAAACCGTGGTGATTTTCTTGCCAGACGTATGGAGTTGCCTGCCCACCCGACTAGAGTGGGATGGCTTGACGAACAGCTACAAAAAACAGCTTCAAAAGAATCTACATGAGGAGATGGAGGATGGGAACGAGATCCAGGCACTGATCATCTTCTTATTGATACTCATATTTCGGTTCTATTTTTCCTTCCTCTCAGTCATTTAAGGACTGCTGTCGCAGTGAAAAGAAGTAGTCAAGATCAATTATCCAATATTATTCTATTTATAAATTATTATAAATTATCCTGATTATCAAAATTTATTAAAAAATTTTCTAGAGATTGAAGAATATTGATCTTGACTAGTTCACTTCATTATCTTGTTAATGTTGTTACTTTTTTTGAGTCTCCTGTAAGGTCACGCTTCTGTGATGAGTGAAAATAATCCTGAGCCAGCTGCAAGTCATCTGAAATTTTTTTACATATTAGAAAAATTTTATTAGCTAAACACAAGGAACATTTCCAGGACAAAAGATTCATCACCAAAGGAGATTATTCATTTTACTTCCAGCTTATCAAAGAAGAAAACTACATCACAGAGTCATATTCTACGTTTTAATTTATTTTTTCTTCAAACTATTTTTTTTCTTCCCCCTCAAATTTTCATTAATTTCATTTTTTTATATTGTAACAAAAATACCATCCATCATATTGATTATATAGGGTGATTAAAAATTTTTCATTATCATCAAAAATTTTACTTTTATGTAAAATAAAAATAATTTTTTTAAGTTATGAAACTTTATTGATTCTGATTATATATGACAATTAATATTTCATATTGTACATGAAACTGAAATTTAAAAATGGATTACACAATATAACTTTTATACTTTTTGAAAAAGTAGTCTAAAAAATATTAAACATAGAAACATTCAGCTCAAAACATGATTAATTTTGAAATAATTTCTTAATTAAATTATTTTGTAATTAATATTATGAAAACAAGTTTATTTGGTTAATTTAAAATTAAATTTATCATATTTAATCAATGGAAAAATTATTAATAGTTTTTTTTTTTTTTTAATGGTTTATCTGAAAAATAAATTGTTGATAATGAAAGATTAATATTACTCTGTAAATCAGTAAAAAAAAAAAAGCTTAGAAACACAATTATTATTAAAATTTTTGAATAATTACTATTGTATTTGTGTTTATTTCATATTTGAATTGTTACTTTTAGGAAGAAGAGACTAATCATGAAGAAGAGGATGAAGAAGGAAAGAAAGAACCTACACATCATTCTGAACTGGATCCAAAAACAATGAAGGTTATTAACTATGCCAAAAAGTTATTGCTTGTAATAATTATGATTTATTCTGATTCTTAACCATATTTTTCTTAGCATATATTCAATATTTACATTGTCATTTATAAAAAACTTAATTGAATTAACTACATAAAGCAAAACTTAAAAGAAGAATTTTGTTTTCAGTAATAGTCTATAAAAACTGAATTCATTTATTTTTGTGATAGCATTAAAATTTTATGTAATTTAAATTTCTAATTCATCTCCATAATATTTTACTTATTTCCTAAAATTTGAACTTGTGAAGTTTCTAAATGGAGTCTGAAATAGAACTTATTTCTGCAAGATAATTTTAACTATGATTTGATTTGATTTGATATGACACTAACAAATTAAATGTAGAGTTTTTAAATATGATCCATTGAACTTTTTTGTAATACAGTAGAGTGTTGTTTATCCGAAGGTCGGTTATCCGAAGGAATTCCAGTCGACAAATTTAAATTTTCGCCAGTGCTGTGGCGCTGTAATCTTTGGCTATGTCTTCAGCTACTCAAATATTTTACGTTTTTGATACTAAATTAACTTTTGAAGTATAATTTTTTATTGTTTTTATATTTTTCAATATATTTATTTTGTTTGTACAAAATAAAAAATAATTTTTAATGATACAATAGTCTTTGTTAGGCTTAACATCGACAAAAATTCAACGTGAAACGAGACGCAACGGAGAAAAATTTCAACACGGGATAAATTAATATATTTTTTTGTACGTAATTGGTTATCCGAACAACCCCAGTCCCCAATTGATTCGGATAAACGACGCTCTACTGTAATACATAACTTTTCATTAAATACAAAATTACAATTTTAAGTCATGAATTCAAATCATTGATTGTTAAAATAAAATTCTATTAATTAAACTGATCAGACTTTATTAGTAGCTTCTAAACTTTTCTAATAATGTGTGTAATTTTATAATGTTCAGCAGTGGTATAGTTATATTTTAGGTATAGTTATATTTTATAGCATTACATTGTGTAACCTAATCGGTTCTTTAAATTTTAGGNCATATCTATTTTAGAATTTGGTTTTATTTATTTTAATTGGGAATAAATATTTGAATGAAAATTGTTTTCATTTTTCCATATATTTTAGTGTTGTTAAAGGAAGTGCTCCAAAAGTAGGCGAAAGAGTATTAGTTGAAGCAGCTTATAATCCTAATATGCCATTCAAGTGGAATGCCACTCGTATTCAAGTTCTTCCTAATCAAGTATATTTGTTGCATATTTATTTTATGATTAAACATGATTATTAAATATAATTACTAAATAATGTTGAATTGTTTTTCAGTTAAATGTTTTACCATCTGCATGTAATCGATCTATGCTTGCAGCAGCAAATACTCTTGCTGCAAATCCTAATGTATCTGCTGCAGGTACAGCTATGACATTAGCTTTAACTCAAGGTATTCAAAATAATATTGCTGCTATGGTTTGCCAGCCAGCTTCTGTTCAAAATACTTTTAGAAATGTTTCACAACTTGGTGAGAATAAATTCTGATTGACAATTTATTAATTAATTTTTTGACACAATCAACTTCTGGTGCTTATAATACAAAAAATGATCCATTGGGTAACCGTTCCATCACACCTGAAGAAGAACTCAGGAGTTGGAAAACATTTGTACAGTGTTCATTTCTTGTATTATACACACTTGAAGTTGGTTCTGTCTGTTTTTACATATATCCCATTTTGAAGTGGTGTATATATTTTGGTACTAAGAAATGTTATTTCATTTATTAATTTACACAGGTCAGTCAATAGGTCCCTCAAGAATATCAAATTCGCTACCGTCCCGACGTCATTCTCCACCTTTAATTAGAAGAGATAGAGAGCGAGAACGTGAAAACAGACGTGATGAACGTAGAGATCGTTTTAGAGATAGAGAATATGACCGAGATCGTTATTCCCCAATTCCTTCTAGAAAAAGATCTCATTCACCAAAACGGACAAGTCATAGTCCAGCGCGTAGAAGGCCTAGAATCATTATACCAAAGTATTCTGTACAGCTTCCTAAAATATCCCTTGACATGTATGTATAAAGTTTATATATTTGGATATTATTTTATTTTCGGGCTTGAATATTTCCTGATTTCTTAATATTAGTGAAATGTTATCAATATTTGTTGATTTTATTTTTTTATAAATTTGATTATAGATATTGAAAGATGGTGAAAGTTATTTAATGAATGCTTGATAATTTTACTAATAAAGTCTGTAATTTGTTATATTTTTCGGTTTTGGCTAGGTTAGCATTATAATTCATAGTTAGGTTTTATAACTACTGTGCCGATCACTTCTCTACCTGATTTAATCACTTATTTTTGTGATTACTATGTGATAACAGAATCTATCTATGAAATTGAATGAAAGTTTACAAAAAATTGTCAACGGATGAAGTTTAAGTGTTCTTTATTCTTAGTCCCTTTTCATATACAATCAGAAAATAATAACAAAACTTTCTAAGTTCATACTTATTGTCCCAGCTATAATTTTTATTAAATGTATAATTTTTATAATTGATTGTGCTACCACCAGAAGGAAGATTGTAATGTTTTACATGTTGATATGGATGAGAAACCTCTAAATATAGGTAGACTCTGCCATGAAACTGTTATTTCCTGATGGTGTATGAAAAGGGACTAAGAGTAGAGGACATTTTTAAAGTTTGTTCATTGAGAATTTTTTATAAATTTTCCAAGTTCATATTCTTCGTTTATTATCTTTTTTGTTCAGTAGTCATACATATCTATTGTTTTTGTCTGTCATTAATGTTCAGATGTGCTACATTTGGTTGGTAATATTTTGAGTTTTTAAAACATTTAGATTGAATTTTGAGAAAGAACAATTTCATACAACATGTCTCAGAAAAGTGATTGAAAAAATTTATAATGTAGAATTTTATAACATGGAAGTTTGATTTATTTGGTTTGTTATCTTGTAAAAGCTTAGAACCAACTATCAAGTTAAATTATTTACTTGTACAATAACTAGTTTCAATTTAAATTTAATTAAATTTTAGCATTCCATTTTGGTTTTTTGAGTAATTTACTCTTCTAATTACTGTTATTATCATTAGTCATAGAGATTCAGTGAAACTGCTATTCACTGAGTAACTTTTCATAAATATAATATATTTTTAATTATACTTTGAAAGTTCGTTAATATATATACATATTTATTTTTATAGGAAAGAAGGTAATGTAACTGAATTCCGAAAGCGATATACTAATATGTATATTCCATCAGATTTTTGTAATGCACATATTCTGTGGCAAGAAGCTTTTCCTCCTCATCAGCCATTTAGTCTAGATCATCCATGTACATTTCATGTTATGCATAAAGACTTAAATCCTCTTAAAGAAAATGATGCAGTATTAGAACCTAATGATGCAGATTACCTCTTCAGTGCAAAAGTAATTTTATTTTAAGATAAAATATCTAAATTAATTTTATTTGTTTATTTTAAAAAGTAAAAGTTAATTCATGCATTATATTATCATTAGGTCATGTTGATTTCTGTTCCTCCAATTAAAGAAATGTATAAAAAGTGTTGTGCTTTAGCTGAAGATTCTGAAGATGCCAAAGAAACTCATGTTCATCCAACACGATTAATAAATTTTCTTGTCGGTTTAAAGGGTAAAAAGGAAACAGTAGCAATTGGTGGACCTTGGTCTCCATCTTTGGATGGTCCAAATCCAGAAGAGGATCCCTGTGTTTTAATTCGTACTGCCATTCGTACTTGTAAAGCTCTGACAGGAGTAGATTTGAGTGGATGTAGTCAGTGGTAAGTTATATATCTTTTTAGTGATATTATGATTGATTTAGGTTATTAATAAAATCTTTTTAAATTAATTTGGAGGTTTGAAAAGTGATATAAAGCATTTATGATCTACAGTTTGACTGAAAATGATGACAAAAAAAATCAACAAATTTTGAAGACATGTTTGAAATTTTTAAAGCTGTCAATAAATATATGTGTATTATGTGCAACTAAAATCAATTTTTCTCTCATAGATAATTCAGCAAATATCAAGCCATGGTATTGTTTAAAATTTGATATCCATGGAAATACTAAAGCCAAAATTATTATTTTTTTTATTTTTAATTATCACATTGGCATTTTTCACCAATTAAAACTAATTTTTCAGTATATTTTATAAGAAGCATATTGAGAATATAATAGAAAAATAAATATATTCATTATTGGATAGCAGAGTACAGTTCATGTATGTGTGTGTATGATTGAGTGAATGTTTGTTAGTTTGAATTGTGTTTTTCAACAGAAATAACGAATCTTAGAAAAACATTAAATACTAAATAAAATGTTACTTAAAAAAATTAAATATATAAAATCAATATAATTTATTTAAAAGTTTTACATAAATTAAGACGAAAAACTACTTAAATTTCATATGGGTCCTCAGAATGATAAATTTTGTAAATATATGAATACTTGTCTGCATCCAATAAAATAGTTTTTTAAATATTTTTAATTGATTTTGTGAATGAGTATTTTCACATTTCCATGATAAATTTTCATTTAAATTTATATTTAAATGAATACATTATAAGAATATATGCTAAGTAGTTATGTTTATATAATTTTGTAATTTTAATTTAGAGAAGTTTAGGGACAAGTTAAGATTCCTTAAGTTTTCTGAATTAATTAAAGGTACTATATCTGTATTTTGAATATATTTATATATACATATTTACATGTAAAAAGAAAGATTGCCCTAAATGAATATTTTATTTCCCTGCTAAAGACATGTTTATTTAAAAAAATATTTTTGAAACAAACAAAAATATATTCTTTTAAATTTAAAATTTTAATTTTTTTTTTAAAATATGTTTATAAATATTTTATATAAATTGTTTGATTTATTTTATTCTGGATTAATCTGAAATTTTACTTGATTTATACTTAATACTCAAATGAGAATTATTTTTAAATTATAATTCTTTTTTAAATTTTAAAGCAATGCAAGTCTCTTAACATGCATAAAATATTTTTTATTGTGATTATGATATTAAAATTTACAATAACTAAACATAATTACAATAATAGTATCAATGAACAAATAATGATACTTATACTTTTTTTCTTTTACATATCAAGATAATTTTAAAAAGAAAACAATTAAAATTAATATTTTAAAGATATAAATTATCATATGCAGTTTAAGAGATTATGCAGTTATTCAATTGGATTTTGATATTGTAATAATAATTTCTTCAGTTATTTTTTTTTTAATAAATGAAGAAATTATGTACAAGAAATTAATTAAATCATATTATTACTTTATCTGAAAATTTCATTAAATTGTTTTTATATAGTTATTCATAAAATTAAATGTTTCTATCCCAGAAATTTAAACATGCCATAATTTAGCAATTATAAAGTAAAATATAAATATCTCATACATGATTCAGAATAACAATATATATTGTATCATACTTATATTAAGTATAATACATTATAAAATATAGAAACTTATGATAACTTTTTATTTAAATTTCTCTAATTATTTTGCAAATAATTTTTATAAAAATGAAAATATTTTTAGTAATGCTAAATCTATTTCTGTAACAGTTTAAGAAGTCATATTTTAACAGATTTATGAACAATTCTAAATGCATTAAAAGTAATAATATGATTTAATGGTTAGGTTTATCATTTAAAACTTCATTAAAACATAGATGATGATAATTTTAATTGCAGGCAAGCAATCAGAAACTTTAGAAATTGTACACTTATATGTCATCATATATAAATAACAATAAAATGTTTATCTATTTTTTGAAGTATAAATTGAAAATTATTAAAAGAAGTAATAAAAACAGAAGAAAATATTAATAAATTAAATAGAGGATAACTATCTTATTAGTCATTTCTAACACAACTGAAGATGATAATTTTCCTGGAAATTTCTCTGATAAAATAATTTTGATGTGTATTTAAAGATTTGCTTCATATGTACAATTTTTATAATTTATTGATATAATTGAAGATAATATAAAAAGATTTTAAAAGTTTATTATAAATATTTATATAATTAAATGCAAAATGGAAATAACTGATAATGATGATAACATAATTTTTACTCATCTCACATATATTCAATTATATGATGATTGTGCAATAAATATATTTCAGTTTAAAAATAATAATGGCTATATGTGTTCATCATAAATTCTAAGTTTCTGCTTGTAGATTATATTGATAAAAGTTTTGTTAACTTATAAATAAAATGTTGAGTATGATCAAGTAATTGACAAGAAAAATACAAAAAAAGTACAAAATTTGTATTTAAAATAAAAATAATGTCTTTTAGCAGGTGTAATTTCCTTGTTTTGAGATATTTGGAATTCATAATAAAAAAATCACATTTTGTTTTAAATAAATTTTGATGTAAAATTTTGTCCCGAAACTTATTTTGTTTGTTTGTTTTTATTGTTTATTTGCCTGTGCAAAGTTTCATCATTTATGTGATGTCAAAAAATGCTGTTTTTCTACATTTTGTATAAAGAATATTTGGATAAAATATATTTTTTTGTTTCATCACAGGCAAATAAGCATGTAAACTTAGAATAAACTAAAATCGGAAACTTTACAGCTTTGCCAGGCAAGAGACATAAAAAAAAACCAGTTGACATAGCTGTCGCTGTCTTTCTCTCTGACCCTCCTTCCAGGTATCGATTTGTGGAGATCTACTATCACCGTGGAGAATCTGCCCACAAAGGACGTGTGGTGCCTGCGCGTGTTGAAACCGTGGTGATTTTCTTGCCAGACGTATGGAGTTGCCTGCCCACCCGACTAGAGTGGGATGGCTTGACGAACAGCTACAAAAAACAGCTTCAAAAGAATCTACATGAGGAGATGGAGGATGGGAACGAGATCCAGGCACTGATCATCTTCTTATTGATACTCATATTTCGGTTCTATTTTTCCTTCCTCTCAGTCATTTAAGGACTGCTGTCGCAGTGAAAAGAAGTAGTCAAGATCAATTATCCAATATTATTCTATTTATAAATTATTATAAATTATCCTGATTATCAAAATTTATTAAAAAATTTTCTAGAGATTGAAGAATATTGATCTTGACTAGTTCACTTCATTATCTTGTTAATGTTGTTACTTTTTTTGAGTCTCCTGTAAGGTCACGCTTCTGTGATGAGTGAAAATAATCCTGAGCCAGCTGCAAGTCATCTGAAATTTTTTTACATATTAGAAAAATTTTATTAGCTAAACACAAGGAACATTTCCAGGACAAAAGATTCATCACCAAAGGAGATTATTCATTTTACTTCCAGCTTATCAAAGAAGAAAACTACATCACAGAGTCATATTCTACGTTTTAATTTATTTTTTCTTCAAACTATTTTTTTTCTTCCCCCTCAAATTTTCATTAATTTCATTTTTTTATATTGTAACAAAAATACCATCCATCATATTGATTATATAGGGTGATTAAAAATTTTTCATTATCATCAAAAATTTTACTTTTATGTAAAATAAAAATAATTTTTTTAAGTTATGAAACTTTATTGATTCTGATTATATATGACAATTAATATTTCATATTGTACATGAAACTGAAATTTAAAAATGGATTACACAATATAACTTTTATACTTTTTGAAAAAGTAGTCTAAAAAATATTAAACATAGAAACATTCAGCTCAAAACATGATTAATTTTGAAATAATTTCTTAATTAAATTATTTTGTAATTAATATTATGAAAACAAGTTTATTTGGTTAATTTAAAATTAAATTTATCATATTTAATCAATGGAAAAATTATTAATAGTTTTTTTTTTTTTTTAATGGTTTATCTGAAAAATAAATTGTTGATAATGAAAGATTAATATTACTCTGTAAATCAGTAAAAAAAAAAAAGCTTAGAAACACAATTATTATTAAAATTTTTGAATAATTACTATTGTATTTGTGTTTATTTCATATTTGAATTGTTACTTTTAGGAAGAAGAGACTAATCATGAAGAAGAGGATGAAGAAGGAAAGAAAGAACCTACACATCATTCTGAACTGGATCCAAAAACAATGAAGGTTATTAACTATGCCAAAAAGTTATTGCTTGTAATAATTATGATTTATTCTGATTCTTAACCATATTTTTCTTAGCATATATTCAATATTTACATTGTCATTTATAAAAAACTTAATTGAATTAACTACATAAAGCAAAACTTAAAAGAAGAATTTTGTTTTCAGTAATAGTCTATAAAAACTGAATTCATTTATTTTTGTGATAGCATTAAAATTTTATGTAATTTAAATTTCTAATTCATCTCCATAATATTTTACTTATTTCCTAAAATTTGAACTTGTGAAGTTTCTAAATGGAGTCTGAAATAGAACTTATTTCTGCAAGATAATTTTAACTATGATTTGATTTGATTTGATATGACACTAACAAATTAAATGTAGAGTTTTTAAATATGATCCATTGAACTTTTTTGTAATACAGTAGAGTGTTGTTTATCCGAAGGTCGGTTATCCGAAGGAATTCCAGTCGACAAATTTAAATTTTCGCCAGTGCTGTGGCGCTGTAATCTTTGGCTATGTCTTCAGCTACTCAAATATTTTACGTTTTTGATACTAAATTAACTTTTGAAGTATAATTTTTTATTGTTTTTATATTTTTCAATATATTTATTTTGTTTGTACAAAATAAAAAATAATTTTTAATGATACAATAGTCTTTGTTAGGCTTAACATCGACAAAAATTCAACGTGAAACGAGACGCAACGGAGAAAAATTTCAACACGGGATAAATTAATATATTTTTTTGTACGTAATTGGTTATCCGAACAACCCCAGTCCCCAATTGATTCGGATAAACGACGCTCTACTGTAATACATAACTTTTCATTAAATACAAAATTACAATTTTAAGTCATGAATTCAAATCATTGATTGTTAAAATAAAATTCTATTAATTAAACTGATCAGACTTTATTAGTAGCTTCTAAACTTTTCTAATAATGTGTGTAATTTTATAATGTTCAGCAGTGGTATAGTTATATTTTAGGTATAGTTATATTTTATAGCATTACATTGTGTAACCTAATCGGTTCTTTAAATTTTAGGGCTTATCTTTCCAATGAATAAGATATTAAAAACAAAAGTAATTTATTAAAATTATTGGTTTCTTTAATTGTGATGTCTTTGTTATTTGAACCTTTTTAATGTAATTTTTATGTATATTTTGTTTTATCATCATCAAACCCTAACTGAAGGACTCCAGAGTCTAAAATGCATTTTGGGTGTACTAGTATGTATTAATTAAAATTAAATCGTTGTAGATTTTATATACTAATTGTAAAATTTAGATATAAAAATAAACTACTTTAATTTATAATATCATCTTCACTGTGTGATAAGCTCTAAAATTTAGAGAACTGGTTACGTTCTCACAATTTAATGTAGTACTAAGGACAAAAATCAATGAATAATTGTAATAATAATATTTTACAAGTAATAATATATTGTAAATATGTTTTCTAAATTTCTTTATTTTATTTTAATTCTACTTTCAAAAATTCTAAACGTAATTTGATTTGCTGTTTAAATGAGATGAATTAATTCTAAATAAATTTCTCTATTCAGGAGTTTTTTAATTTTACAAAACACTTTAAAAAATACAAATATTTATAAAGGTATTTTTTTAAGAGTTAAAATTAATTTACATGTTTACAAGAAACATTAAAAATATATTGATGAACTCAGCTTTTCATTTTAACACTATGCAGCAACCATCTAAAAGTTATCAAAAGTGAATATAGAATTAAGCTTTCACTTAGACATCTACTGTTCAATTAAATATATAAATATAAAATTACAATGTTTAATAATACTTTGTTTCCGTTTGTTCATCCGTCGTTCGCTCCAGTTGACAGTCCACAATTTTACAAACACGGAGGCGACCTTTCTTTAGAGGCTACTGCCTGTGCAATAAAATGCAAATATGGTAAAAAAAACGTCCTCTGGTGCTATCACCATTTTCACATTTTGAAGAAAAATAATAAATATAAACATGGCTGATGGTATTACATTTAATTAAATATATAAATATAAAATTTCAACGTTTAACAATACTTTGTTTTTGTTTGTTCATCCGTCGTTCGCTCCAGTATACAGTCCACAATTTTACAAACATGGAGGCGACCTTTGTTTAGAGGCTACTGCCTCCGCAATAAAATGTAAATGTGGTAAAAAACATCCTCAACACGGAGGCAGTAGCCTCTAAAGAAAGGTCGCCTCTATGTTTGTAAAATTGTGGACTATCAACTGGAGCGAACGACGAATGAACATATGGAAACAAAGTATTGTTAAACGTTGCAATTTTATATTTATATATTTAATTAAATGTAATACCGTCGGCCATGTTTATATTTATTATTTTTCTTCAAAATCTACTGTTCAGTTAGTAATTACTTTTAATTACTAAGCACAACCTTTTATAATCTTTTAGTCTTCATATGCAAATAATTATAGAACATACCCTAGTAATTGGAGTCTCTATAAAATATGTATTCACTAAATAAAATGTTTATTGCCACTTGATGGATATCAACATCAAAGGTTGTCTAAATAAAAGTCTAATTCTACATAGTGTTTTAGAGATGTTTTGGAATGTTACTGAATAACCTTAAAAGAACATTGAGGCCATTAATGTTTTTCATGTTTCTTATAAACATATGGATTGGCTTTAGTTTTTACTTTAAAAAAATATATTTTTAAGTATTTGTTTTTTTTTTTAATTGAAATTGTTTTTTGTATTTAAGATGAAATAATCATGACAAATTCGTATCTGCAGTAGTTATATTAGTTATAGAATTATCCACAATTCTTTCCTAACTTTTTTCACAAAAAAACCATCTTTGCTTTCATTATTGATTTAATAAAAATGTAAAAATATGTATTAACATAAATTTATTAGAAGTTTGATAAAGAAAATTTCTAAAATATTGCTTAATTTCATATTAATACAATAGTTTTTGATTTAATTTTGATGATACAAAGTTTTTAATTGTATAACAGTTGAGAAATTTATACTATCAAAAAGTTTCATTCAAAATCGATATAAACTTGCATTACATTTCTTTGAGGAAAATTATGGAATATTTGTTTAATTGTATAGTCTATAATCAGTGTAATAATTATATAAACACAATTTTAATTAATCTATGAGCAAGACATGTTCCTGTGAATGAAGTTTACAAAAGCACAATTTATATTATCAGAAAAGAATATCTTGAATGACTGACTAAAATGAAATTATAAAGTACTATTTTTTCAGATTATCCAAATACTATTAACTTTTGTCATGTTCCTTTAAAGAATTTGATAATCAAAAATCTAGAAATGTCTTTAATTTTAAATTAATTTGCAATTGAAATCCATTTTTTTGGTAATTGTTATTTTTGTGATTTTCTGAGATTTTTCAAATTTTATGTGTGACTGATATTATTTATCTTTGCATAAAATTACATAAGATGGATTGTTTTGATATTTTAATTTCTACAAATTTATATTACAATTAAAATGCTAAAAAATGTTTTTTTTTCATTAATATTCGTATTAAATATATTTTTTTAATTTTTTTAGATTTTTTTACATGATTTCTAATACCTTGGTTTGTATTAAGATATGTCTTCAAATCACAATAAATAGAACTGTTTTATCTTGAAAATGGATCATAAGTTGGCAAGATGTTAAAATCTTTACAGATAAATAAATTGCTTATTTAAGGAAGCAAAAGATATATAATGAGAAGTGATTTTTTTTCTGTTATTTTGATCATTATTAGCTTAAATATATTGTTGAATAGTTTAGAACAAAATTTAAAACAAAGAACATTAACTGTAGTAATGCTGATATTCTAATAGTTAACACTGGAATAAAGAATTCTGTCATTTAATTCAGGTAGGCATTGTCTATTGTTTATGTTAATAATTATTTATTAAAATTTTGATATACATAAAAATGCACTAGTGGCTAGAACACACTTGAAAAATAATATGACAAGTGCTTAGTGCACACTCGACTAATAAAATTGTATTATTGATAAATGAAAAATAATATTTGTTAATTGAAAATGTTAATAAAAGTATATTTTAACAAAAAATTTTAATAATTAGTTAAACTTAAGACTTTACCTAGTTAAAAATTTTAAACCTAAAAATAAAGTTTAGAAATGAATGTTTCTTTTTAACATAAAATACATTTGAGTTTAAAAAGCAATGATTTAACTGTGATATATTATTATTTAATTTTACAGGATTTTCTTTGAGGAAATGGCAATATTTTTAAAGCATGTTTTAGAGGCCTAAAGGATTCAAAAATATCTTACAAACATAGCTCTTCAAATGCATTATTTCAGTGCCAGGAGTTAAAATTTACTAGCTACTTCTTAAAATGCTGCTCTGCAGAACTACTATGCACAGCTGAAAAGCTTTAAACTTGTTGCCCTTCAGTGTACTATGCTGTTCTGAAGTGCAAGCAAACCTTATGTTTTTGCAAAAGTATACAGTTCTGAAGTTAAGAAGCTAAAGGGCAGTGAGATTAAGGCTTTTCTGTAGCACTTAGTAGTACTGCAGATCTTCATCTTAAAAGATAGCTAGTCTGAATTTTAACTCCTCCTGGCACTGAAACAATGCATTTAAAGGCTATGTTTATAAGATATTTTTAAAATCCCTGGGTCTCTGGAACATCCTGAGTATTGTTTTGATTTAGCTTTACTATAAATAGCAGTTCAATATATTTATATTTAGTAATTGTAATGATAGATAATGAGACTATGCTGTTTAAAAAGTGTTCTAAATGCATATTGTACTATGCAGTTTATTTAATTATTTATTTGCATCATTAGACTTTCTGTAAAATTAAATGTGATTCTTGATTGCTTTCTCATCACATTTGTAATAATTCAAAATCTTATTTTGAATAATTAGAATTTTTTTCCTAGTAATCTATTTAAATTTAAATTTTTGTATAAATGGCGTAATCTTTACATAATAATGTGTGTAATTTTTTTTTGAAATCATCATTACACATTATTGTTTTTAGCAATAAAATCAGTTCTACAAAATACTGTATAGATCTCAATTAGTGCTTATATAAGAGTAATAAATTTTTATTTTTAAGCATTTTCAATGGATTTGGTTTGCTTTCAAGGCTGCATTTATAAAAATTTGTTTCAAATAATTTTAGCACAAGTCTGGAATTTGAACCATGCCTGTTTGGTTGAATTGTTGAAAGTATTTGTTGCTGGATATATTATAACTATAAAAGTTTATATGAAGAGTACATAAAATCTTTATGCAATCATAACATTAGTAGAATGCAATATATATTTACTACATTGACATATTTCATACTACATTTTTATTAATAAATTTCTATCAGCTTATAATGTAAATTCCATCCAATGCACTGAAAACTCTGGTGGAAAATAAATCCTTCACACTTGTACAAGAACTAGATGTTGTCATATAATAGTTCAATGACATTTGAAACAACTGGGAAAAGTGCATGATCTATCACCAGCACAACTTAATTATTGTGTCAATGTGTTCATTTCATCGTACTCTCGTTACCTCTGAGCTCAATTTTTGGATCAAATTGTATTGGATATGAAAAATGGATACAATATAAGAGTATTAAATGCTGTCATTAATGGCTCAGTCCTGGTGATAAAGCAGTACTTCAAAATGTATCACACCTTGCATATCCTGCCAAAGTGAGCAATATCATTCAATGAAGACATTGTTCACTGTTTGATATATCCAAGGTGTGATACATTTTGAGCTGCTGGGAAGGAATGAAACAGTCATAGCTGACGTTTACTATCAGAAAATGGGCTGTTTGAAAAAGTCCCACAAGAAAAATGTCTAGAACTGATCAATAGGTGACATGTTCTGTTCCATCAAGATAATGCTTATCCACACACAGCTCTTATAACATCTAAAAAATTGGAGAAACTTGGTTAGGAAAAAGTGATACATCTCCCATATTTCAGAGATGTTGCTCCTTGGATTACCACTTATTTCAGAGCATGAAAAATTATCTTGATGGAAAGAACTTCAATTCTCTGGAAGAGAATTCTAAATTATTTTTTTCAATAGGTTTTCAAAAAATTGCCTGAAAGGTGGCATAAGATAATATCTAATAGGGGGCAATACATTTATGATTAAAAAATAAAGATTTTGTAAAAGAAAATTTAATAAATTTTTTAATTTTTTCGTGCGGAATTTACGTTACAACCTGATAATTTAATTATTGTCTAAATAAGAAGCAGTTTAAAAATTTATTCAATTATGAAAAGTGTTTACTCTTTTATTATAATCAATTTTATTTTATTTTCAAGGCCAAGAAGATTAATATATTATACATTTAATGAGCATAAGTAAATATTCAAATAAAGTGTGAAATCTAAAATAGCAAATGTTCAATTATTTAACAGGTGAATGATCTACGGAGTGAATTAGATGCAAGAAACATGAGTACAAAAGGGCTGAAATCCCAGTTAATTGCACGATTATCTAAAGCACTGAAAATAGAATTGGAACGGGAAGAGAAACAAGAATCAGATCATCCACTAGAGATTGATGAGCAAGGAGAAGATGCAGATAAAAAAGAAACTGATGATACTGAAGATGAGCGAAAGAAGGAGGTTAATTGGTTTTTTTAAATTTATCCATTGAAAATTATTTGCAAAATAACAATAATTTATTATTTAATAGGAAGATGCTAGGAAACAAACTGATAAAAAGGACCAGGTTTCTTTAGATGAATATTATCAATTACCTGAAACACCTTCCATCATAATACATCCCTCTAAAACAGCAAAAAATGGAAAATTTGATTGCACAGTCATGTCTCTCTCAGTTCTTTTGGATTATAGGCAAGCAGATAATAAAGAACATTCATTTGAGGTAAAAATATTACATATATAATTTTTTATTTCTGAGCATTTGCATTAAGCTTTTTCACAATGTCACTATTTATGAATATGAATTTTTAATTATGAATTTATGTATTCTTTGAGCTTATTATGTATTTCTCAGAAATGTTTTTGAAATTTTTGCATGCAACTATTTCTGATGAATTTTCCCATTTAACAAAATTGCTTCACCAGTACAACACATTGAAAATATTTGCAAAACAAATAAAAGTTGTTTTTCATTTGTTTTTCTAGTTTACTGTTCATTCTTTCACATGACTGGTGTTTCAACAGGAGACAACCTGTACCAAGTATAAGATAAATCCATTGAAAAAATAAACAAACAAAACTTGACAAATATTTTATAAATACTAAGGGGGATTTCTTCCACTTGTTCAAAAATTTCATTGTGATTCATTAATTTTTGATGCTGCCCTTACATGGTGGAAAAACATTCAAGATGATTTTAAGCTAAGGGATGTTCTATATGTATAGAATAGATATGACTTAATTTTAGACTGGGTTTATTTTCCTTTTATTTATTTATTTATTTTTTCTTTTATATTTGTTATTGAAATGTTTTAAATAGGTAGTAAATTGAAACTTTTCTGTTAAAAATTACACATACAGATTCAGTTGTAGAGTATTAATTTGTGTTATGCTACTTTTCTGATGATTATATTCAGTCTAAAAGCAATTCAAAAGTAGATTCACTTGTATGTTTTTCTCACTTAAACAATATTTTTATCAGTTTCCTTGAAGAATTTATAAAAGGGGTTCAACTGTAATCTGAAATTGACATTCACTTTCTCTCTTTTAACTTTTTTAAATAAGATGATGCCTTCAATATTTCTTTATTATTTTGTCAAATGAATTCCAAACCACTCAAATTTGTTGTCATCATTTATAATTTTATTTATCTCTGGGAGGCGTTTCCAACTCTCGGTGCTGCTAGTGAACTTTTCTACACACTTCATTTGTGACAATAATTTTAAAATCAACTATTCGATTTAACCATCTTTTTGACTTGATAAAAAAAATTAATAGTTAAAAGCATAAATAATAATAAGGAAAGCTTAATATTATTGGCAATGCAACGTTCTACAATTAAGCGGGGAAGACCGCCACTTAGCCGAGCCAAATCAGTGAGTAAATGCAATGATAACTCTGCAACAAGTTCCCGATTAATTACAGACTTTAATTTACAACTGGATAAAAATCTACAAGACACCTACATGGAGTCCAGGAACATTAACGAGAAGTCAGATCAACATAATATTCAAGATTTTTCAGGTGAACCAATTGCACTTGATACCTTACTACTTAACCTGGATGATTTATTAGACACTTCATCTACCGTTTTATGGAATAAGATATCCAATCTTATAAAAACATCTAATGATAAACTATTTAATCAAATTGCTGACATAAAGGAGGAATTGAATTTAATTTATGAAAATTTAAATGAAACTAAGGAAAAACAAACAAAAATGGAGGAACAGATTATGAATTTACGACAAATTAATACTATGCAAATTGAGAAGGACCTCACACAATTTAGAATGGATTCTCTAGTTAATGATTACAATCATAATAACATCATAATATATAAATATCAACTAACTCAAGAACTGTTTCTAAAGAAGAAATTCATAATTTTATTATTTCTTTACTGAATATTTGTAATATAGTTCAAGATTCATAAGTTTTTTTCGTTCGATGGTTCTTGTTATTTTTTATTATTTGAAGACAATTTGTCCAAGTAGGAATCACCATTTATTAGTTTTCTGCATTTTAGATGATAAATTTCGGTGACCGACCTTCCTTTCTAGGCTACTAGCCGCCAAAAATTTTTTATAAAGTCCTTTAAAAAACATAAAAAAACACTTCCAATTAAAAATTTTCTAAAATCTGAACTGGTGGTTTTCGAATGTCTTTCCTTTTACCATCTGTACCGTTTGGGGTGTTTCGGCCTTTTATCCACAGACAAGTGAGCGCTGGAAAATGTAGATCAAAAAGGTTCCCCCTGGTGACGATACTTTACAGTCATAATTCATAAGTTTTTTTCGTCCGATGGTTCTTGTTATTTTTTATTATTTGAAGACAATTCGTCCAAGTAGGAATCACTATTTATTAGTTTTCTGCATTTTAGACGATACAATTTCGGCAACCGACCTTCCTTTCTAGGCTAGTAGCCTAGAAAGGAATTAAAAATCTTGTCTTGTAGATTTTTAATTGGAAGTGTTTTTTTTTGTGTTTTTTAAAGGACTTTTTAAAAAAATTTTGGCGGCTAGTAGCCTAGAAAGGAAGGTCGGTCGCCGAAATTGTATCGTCTAAAATGCAGAAAAGTAATAAATGGTGATTCCTACTTGGACGAATTGTCTTCAAATAATAATAAATAGTTCAAGATGATATTTTAGATGTGGTTCAATTAATGAAACCACTGAAAATAACCATAAAAATAACTTTTAACAATAACCAACTTCGAAACCAGATCTTTTCTGCTTTTATTCGGAAGAAAATGCAAAATCAGCTTGAAGATTGGAGAGATACTCAAATATCTCCAGATTTCACTAAAAGCTCAAGAATAAGACGCAAAAATTTACTCCCAGCGTTACATGATATACAAAAACAAAATTCACAAGCCAAATTACATAATGATATCTTAATAACAGGAACTGACAAAATTACTTATAATATTAATATGAAAAATCTGGTATATTTAGATACCTTTTTATCTTATTCCAACTTGATAAACTTGGGAAGCTGATATAACAGAAATCAAAGGCATATACAAAGATCGCTTAATTTCAAGAGTAACCACTCCTTTGCTATAGTAAATTGGAATTGCCAAGGACTTAAACACAAAACTACATTTGTTAATTCTCTGCATATTAAATATAATCCGGTTATGATTGCCATGACAGAAACTTGGATAACATCAGATAAGTTATATAGTACAAATTTCTCGAATAAATTTATAATAGAATCTGCACTGGCAAGTAAATCAGTAGGTCCCGGACAACCGAGTGGTGGTCTATGTTTATTGATTGAAAGGGAGTATTGTAAAATAATCCAAGTTAAAAAATCTAGGAATTATATATTATTTCTCATCGTAATAACCAAAAATAAATTATTAAATAAGAATAATAAAACAATGATGATAATGTTAACTTATGTGCCACCCGGTGATCTAAATACTCTTAATGAAATCTTCAAAGTTATTGATATATGGTACTATATAACTCCATANTATATAATTAAATGCAAAATGGAAATAACTGATAATGATGATAACATAATTTTTACTCATCTCACATATATTCAATTATATGATGATTGTGCAATAAATATATTTCAGTTTAAAAATAATAATGGCTATATGTGTTCATCATAAATTCTAAGTTTCTGCTTGTAGATTATATTGATAAAAGTTTTGTTAACTTATAAATAAAATGTTGAGTATGATCAAGTAATTGACAAGAAAAATACAAAAAAAGTACAAAATTTGTATTTAAAATAAAAATAATGTCTTTTAGCAGGTGTAATTTCCTTGTTTTGAGATATTTGGAATTCATAATAAAAAAATCACATTTTGTTTTAAATAAATTTTGATGTAAAATTTTGTCCCGAAACTTATTTTGTTTGTTTGTTTTTATTGTTTATTTGCCTGTGCAAAGTTTCATCATTTATGTAATGTCAAAAAATGCTGTTTTTCTACATTTTGTATAAAGAATATTTGGATAAAATATATTTTTTTGTTTCATCACAGGCAAATAAGCATGTAAACTTAGAATAAACTAAAATCGGAAACTTTACAGCTTTGCCAGGCAAGAGACATAAAAAAAAACCAGTTGACATAGCTGTCGCTGTCTTTCTCTCTGACCCTCCTTCCAGGTATCGATTTGTGGAGATCTACTATCACCGTGGAGAATCTGCCCACAAAGGACGTGTGGTGCCTGCGCGTGTTGAAACCGTGGTGATTTTCTTGCCAGACGTATGGAGTTGCCTGCCCACCCGACTAGAGTGGGATGGCTTGACGAACAGCTACAAAAAACAGCTTCAAAAGAATCTACATGAGGAGATGGAGGATGGGAACGAGATCCAGGCACTGATCATCTTCTTATTGATACTCATATTTCGGTTCTATTTTTCCTTCCTCTCAGTCATTTAAGGACTGCTGTCGCAGTGAAAAGAAGTAGTCAAGATCAATTATCCAATATTATTCTATTTATAAATTATTATAAATTATCCTGATTATCAAAATTTATTAAAAAATTTTCTAGAGATTGAAGAATATTGATCTTGACTAGTTCACTTCATTATCTTGTTAATGTTGTTACTTTTTTTGAGTCTCCTGTAAGGTCACGCTTCTGTGATGAGTGAAAATAATCCTGAGCCAGCTGCAAGTCATCTGAAATTTTTTTACATATTAGAAAAATTTTATTAGCTAAACACAAGGAACATTTCCAGGACAAAAGATTCATCACCAAAGGAGATTATTCATTTTACTTCCAGCTTATCAAAGAAGAAAACTACATCACAGAGTCATATTCTACGTTTTAATTTATTTTTTCTTCAAACTATTTTTTTTCTTCCCCCTCAAATTTTCATTAATTTCATTTTTTTATATTGTAACAAAAATACCATCCATCATATTGATTATATAGGGTGATTAAAAATTTTTCATTATCATCAAAAATTTTACTTTTATGTAAAATAAAAATAATTTTTTTAAGTTATGAAACTTTATTGATTCTGATTATATATGACAATTAATATTTCATATTGTACATGAAACTGAAATTTAAAAATGGATTACACAATATAACTTTTATACTTTTTGAAAAAGTAGTCTAAAAAATATTAAACATAGAAACATTCAGCTCAAAACATGATTAATTTTGAAATAATTTCTTAATTAAATTATTTTGTAATTAATATTATGAAAACAAGTTTATTTGGTTAATTTAAAATTAAATTTATCATATTTAATCAATGGAAAAATTATTAATAGTTTTTTTTTTTTTTTAATGGTTTATCTGAAAAATAAATTGTTGATAATGAAAGATTAATATTACTCTGTAAATCAGTAAAAAAAAAAAAGCTTAGAAACACAATTATTATTAAAATTTTTGAATAATTACTATTGTATTTGTGTTTATTTCATATTTGAATTGTTACTTTTAGGAAGAAGAGACTAATCATGAAGAAGAGGATGAAGAAGGAAAGAAAGAACCTACACATCATTCTGAACTGGATCCAAAAACAATGAAGGTTATTAACTATGCCAAAAAGTTATTGCTTGTAATAATTATGATTTATTCTGATTCTTAACCATATTTTTCTTAGCATATATTCAATATTTACATTGTCATTTATAAAAAACTTAATTGAATTAACTACATAAAGCAAAACTTAAAAGAAGAATTTTGTTTTCAGTAATAGTCTATAAAAACTGAATTCATTTATTTTTGTGATAGCATTAAAATTTTATGTAATTTAAATTTCTAATTCATCTCCATAATATTTTACTTATTTCCTAAAATTTGAACTTGTGAAGTTTCTAAATGGAGTCTGAAATAGAACTTATTTCTGCAAGATAATTTTAACTATGATTTGATTTGATTTGATATGACACTAACAAATTAAATGTAGAGTTTTTAAATATGATCCATTGAACTTTTTTGTAATACAGTAGAGTGTTGTTTATCCGAAGGTCGGTTATCCGAAGGAATTCNTGGTCTATGTTTATTGATTGAAAGGGAGTATTGTAAAATAATCCAAGTTAAAAAATCTAGGAATTATATATTATTTCTCATCGTAATAACCAAAAATAAATTATTAAATAAGAATAATAAAACAATGATGATAATGTTAACTTATGTGCCACCCGGTGATCTAAATACTCTTAATGAAATCTTCAAAGTTATTGATATATGGTACTATATAACTCCATATATTATAATATTGGGTGATTTCAATTCCAGAATTGGTGAGGTAATGGACTCCAAATATAAGGGACCTAATCATTTAATTTATAATAGTCGGAAATCTAAGGATAAACAGGTTAATAATTTAGGAAAAAAATTACTAGACTTCATAACTGAAAACAAACTTTTTATACTGAATGGTCATATTAAACCTGACTTTCCTGCGGAATATACATGCTTAACCCACTTGGGGAAATCAACAATTGATCTTACAATATGTTCCAAACTACTGGACTATTGCACGAATTTTATGGCAACATTAATGGATGCATCAGATCACTTTCCCACAATAACCAAATTTCGACTATCTTCAGCAAAAGGAACCAACAACCAATACAACAATAGACCAAAAATAAAATATAAAATTTCAAAATATTGGAGGGAGATTGATAACCGTTTTATTGCCATTCCAGTAATAACGAGTACTAATAATGAAAAAATATACAATCTAATAACAACCATACTAAATGACTACATATGTGTAAATAAAAATAAAAGAAATATTCAAAGTAAAGCTAAAGAAGGATGGTTTGACTCTGACTGTTATAAAATGAGAATGACAAAACAAGCAGAATTTAAAAAATTCAGGCAAAATTCAACTGTACTTAACTTTAATAGTTATAAAAAAGCTAAACAAACTTATAATAATATCCTTAAAACTAAAAAATCAAATTATTTTTGCAAAATTGAACTAAACTTAATTAAAAATAACAATGATGGCAAAGTGTTCTGGAATACAATACGAAGATTTTGGCCTAAATCTAATTTAAACATAAATTTTGTTATAATAGATTTTAATACCTGGAAGCAGTTTTATAATAGATTTTCACAAACCCATACGGAAATACTGTTAAATACAAGAATAGAAGTTTATAATGATATTCTGGATTCTGACTTTATTATTACCGAATTGGATGATGTCATCAAAAAGTAAAACAACTCTAGGATACAACATTTTCTTAAAAATATTATCAAACAATTCTAGACTAAAAATCTTAAACTTATTTAACAGTATGTACAAATCTGTTTTCTTCCCCAATTCCTGGAACTCAGCCATTCTTACGATGATCTATAAAAAAGGCGATCCTTCCTCTCCTAGCAATTATAGACCAATAGCATTATTATCAGTTATAAGAAAATGTTTTACTTCACTTCTTGCAAACAAATTTAAGTTATGGACTAAAACTATGGGAATGGAAGCCAAATTCCAATTTGCATTCACTGTAAATAAAGGAACTGAATTTGCAATCTTCACTTTATTAATGATAATTCAACTATACCTTTTAAAAAAACACAGGAAAATATACGCTGCCTTCATTGACATTCAAAAAGCATTTGATTCAATATATGTTCCTCTGTTGATTCACAATCTTAAATCCTGCGGTGCAAGTACCTGATTTACTTCAGTAATCTCAAAACTATACTCAAACTATAACATCAAGATAAAACAAGGCAATAATATCTCTCAAACTTTATTAATATCCCGTGGAATCCTTCAAGGTGATACCCTTTCTCCATATTTATTCAATTTTTACTTTATAGGTATTGATCGTCTCTTTACTGAATCAACTGATAGAATTATAATAGGAAATAGAGTCTTTCATTATATTCTTTTTGCTGATGATCTTGTGCTTCTGGCCCCAACAAAGATTTCAGTACAAAGGAAAATTAGTCAACTCAATAAATTTCTACAATCATTATATCTAACAATAAATTCGACCAAAACGAAAGTTATCATATTCCACAATAACTGTAAAATATCTGAAAATAACACTAAATTATATCATGAAAATACTCCTTTACAAACTGTAAATGAAATAGACTATATGGGAGTCAGATTTGATTGGAACTTATCCTTTAAAGCACATTTTAGCAAAATAAAAATCAAAGCAAAGCAAGCCATAATTAATCTACTATTTGTATGTTCTAAGTTGAAAACTACCAATCTGAAAATTCATATTAAGTTATTTAACTCAACAATCGTTCCTATAATATATTATACAAGCCCAATATGGAGTTTAGACTATACAGTAAAGCGTCGATTTTCCGAATCAATTGGGGACTGGGGTTGTCCGGATAACTGATATTTCGGATAACTGATTTACGTACGAAAAAATAGTTTAACGTATCCGATTTCGAAATTTTTCTCCGTTGCGTGTCGCTTTGCGTTGAATTTTCGTCGATGTTAAGCCTAACAAAGACTATTGTATCGTTAAAAATTATTTTTTTATTTTGTACAAACAAAATAAATATATTGAAAAATAGAAAAACAATAAAAAATTATACTTCAGAAGTTAATTTAGTATCAAAAATGTAAAATATTTGAGTAGCCCAAACATAGCCAAAGATTGAAGCGCCACAGCACTGGCGAAAATTTAAATTTGCCGACTGGAATTCTTTCGGATGATTGACTTTCAGAAAATCGACGCTCTACTGTATATATAAATTGGAATATCTTCACATCTATTATTTACGCAAATTATTCCAACTAGAAAGAACTATTCCAGGCTATGCTCTGAGGCACGAAGTAAATCAGATTTGGTTCTTCCCTTTTGTATTGAAACGCATAATAAAATTTTATTACAGAATTAAATTTAAAAACGATAACACAATAATATATCTACATTAGTAGAAAGTAAAAATCAGAAATTTAAACAATTATGGCAATACAAGCTAAATCAGATTTTAAATAGTTTTGGTGTGTCGGAGTTACTATTTAAAGATAATATTAATGATTGGAAATTCGGCTATTCACTTCTAATAGACTCTGCAATTTCACAGGCAATAAACAAAGATCAAAATTCATTATATCAAAGTAGTTATCATCCATGGTACATCGATTTACTGCAAATTCCACCCTTACAATCTTATATGTCACAGCCAGTAAGTCTAAATGTTAAGCGATTAATAATTCATCTCCGTCTAAATAAATATTCTCTTTTTATTAATATTTATATTGACTTAACAACATCCTATTGCCCTTTATGTAATTCTGAAGAATTTTCATTATTTCATCTAATTCATAATTGTCAAGAACTTTCTAGACTGCGTAACCATTATAAAATATCTCAAATATTTAATTCTAATTCACCACTCGATTTCAAACTAAGTTTAAATAATCTCAGCAAAACGAATTTATATAAAATTTATAATTATTTTGTTAAAATTTCTGAAAAATACTATTCGACAAATCAAAACTAATGTTCATACTGGAATTTGTTGCCTTGTTAATATAGCTGGATCACTATGTACATAAATACAAATTGTTGTCTACAGAAATTATGACTTATCTTTGTACGTTTATACTCTAAATTTGCTAAATTGTAACTGTTTTTTAATCATTTGTAATATTCCCCCGTAACAGAAATTGTTCTCTATTGTTAATACTAACTTATATTGTATTATATTGTAATATTGATAAATAAAATCATATTATATTATATTTTATTTATCTCTGTGAATGAAAATATTAAATTTATTGGTCTTTATATTATTTGGTTTAATAAGAATAAAGCCTAATTTTAACTTGTTGAGGATATTAACAGAAAATTACAAGGGTCATTCAGAAAGTCTGTTGACCTAACCAACATATGAAGCTAACATAACAGTAATAAATAATAATAAAAACGTTATTCTAATGTCAAATATAACAGTAAAGTGTTATTCTGTTAATTAGTCATTTAGTTAAGTGTATAAAAAATGATAATTTTTATTTTTATAATTTTGTTATAAATAGGTATCATTATTTGCTGAATTGTTTAATGAAATGCTGATGAGAGATTTTGGATTTACTATTTATTATAAACTTGCAGAAATTCCTGAACCAAAAAATGAAAAAGTATTTTTATTTTCAAATCAAAATTGATGATAACTTATTTTTATACACTAATGTATAAAATCATCATCATTTTAGGAAGAGACTCATAAGAAAAAAGATGAAAAAGATTATGGTAGTGATCATGAAGAAGAAAGTGATGAAGATGAAGATAAAGGTATATTTAATATTAAATATTACATAATATAGTATATTCATTAATTTGGCCATATTGTTTTTCTGATAAGCTTAAAAAAATTCTCTCTATGGTAGTCTAATAAACAAGTATAATGTACAAAATAAAAAAAACTGTAACTAGTTTATTTTTATTATAATCTTGAAAAAAATTTGTCAAGTGTATTCTGACATCTTTTCTTTATTTACTGCAATTGAACAAAATCAGTGCATATGTCTAAAGTAGATAAAGGACTGTTTTCATTCTCTTCCTGAATGAAATAGTGTCTCAAATCAGCAACATGTTCTTTAGCATCCTACTCAGTTGCTTTCTTAAGGATATCATCACACATTTGGTCTTCTGAGGTCTCCAATCATTTTGTTGCATTTTGGGATTACTGAACAGAAGAATATCATTTTCTACTTTAAAAACCATTCTACAATGCAACTTGTAATAATTGACATAATTTTGATGCAACTAAAACCATACCATCTATAGTTTGCCATTCAGTTACAATTGTTGCTGTCCTAATAAGAGGCACAAATTTACATTAAATACATTGATTTGTTTCTGTTCTCTGTTTTGGCCCATATAGATAGATGGCTGTCCCAATTGAGTGGAATCTACTATACTTTTTGTGTATTCATATATTATTTTCATTAACTCTTTAGAGTATTAGTTTTTGTATTTGACTCCAGTTTTCATTTATTGCTTTGATGTTTCATTTCACATGTAATATTTCACATGCCACATGATTTGTAAAATTAATGTAAAATAAAAGCATGCTTTCTATACATTTCTCATAACATAGGTGATTTGAATAGTAAACTTTTTATTTCATAAATAATTACAATAGCCTTTCAGAAAGATCCATTCTATTTTGATATCTGACAATAATAAAAAAAAAACTTACTATTCAATGTTATTTCCAACTGATGCACATTTTATGATATTCTAGGTATAATTTTTTGTGCATGGAATAATTAAAAAGTATTTTGACAATTGTTCTAGAAATTTTATATCAAACATAATAAGAAATAATTTATAATCAAGGCTAATTGTATGCATAAGCAAAAACATTACAATCTTCAGCAGATGGCATTAAAAATGTATTAGTTTTTCTAGTACATTTTTAATGCCATCTGTTGAAGATTGTATGCATAACTAAAGAGGTTACAGTCAGCCATAAATTACCCAAAGAAAAAGCTTCGTCTGTGAATCATAACAAAAGCTTTCATAATTATAATGAGAATAAGTATCATTATAAATAAACTTATATAAAATTATTTTTAATTTAGTAATATTTTTCAATTAAAATATAATTTTGTTTACATTTTAAAATGTTTTGCCAACTGCTGACCGTAATTTGAAACTAATAGCTTGATAGTTTAATCAATGTTAACTCAGTTATAATTACAGTAGAGCGCCGTTTATCCGAAAGCCGGTCAACCGAAACGTCAGTTAACTGAAAGTGTTCCAGTCAGAAAATTTAAATTTCTGCTAGTGCTGTGGCACTGCAACTTTTTGCTATGTCTTGGGCTATTCCAATATTTTTTTTTTTTTTTTTGTTGGTGTGTATGTTTTAGCTGGCAGCACTGGCACTTTTGTGTAGTGTTTTTCTGAGGACTGTGTTGTGCTGAATCGAACATTTTTGATACTAGATTAATGTCTAAAGTTTTTTTTTTCTATTTTTCAATATATTTATTTTGTTTGTACAAAATAAAGAAATAATTTTTAACGATACAATAACCACGATTATTATTATAAAAATTTTTGTTAGGCTTAACATCGATGAAAATTCAATGCAAAGCGACACACAACAGAGAAAAATTTCAACATGGAATAGGTTAATATATTTTTTCGTACCTAATCAGTTGTCCAAATAACTCCAGTCCCCAATTGATTCAGATAAACGACGCTCTACTGTAAAAATTTTAAAAAGCAGGTAAATTAATGAATTTACTAAAAAGTTAAAATAAATTGATTTGTTTTAGTGTTGTTCCACACAAAAGATAATTTCTATAGTTATCTTGCAGAAGAAAAAAGTTGCAATTAATTCAAAAAATTGTAATTAAGGATTAAATAAATAAAAATTATTTAAAATAATAATTAAAACTCTGGTTTTTACACCAAAACTAAAAATAAAATCATCAAATCAATTGAAAATTACAACAATGTTTTTAAAAACCATTTAAAAGTTATTTTGAAATTGTAAATCAATTTAAAAATTTGTTATTAGTGTGCAGTGTTGATGAAATAACTGGAAAAAAATTTGGCATTTGATGATATTACATTTGAAATTTTCTAAACTTTCATTAATGCAAACCTCATTGATACAAAGTGCCAGTTGTATTAACGGGTTTGACTAATTTGTAGCTCTATTATTAATAATTTATATTTATTGAATAGTGAAATTAATTTTTAAATCTTTTATTTAAAAAGAAATCTCTCATGTGTTTAATTTCATTAGAAAAAAGAAAGAAAAAACACAAGAAAAAGCAAACCTGTACAGTTGATCCAAGTCTCTTATTAGCTTGTATCTACTTTGATCAAACGTATTGTGGTTATATTCTTGAAAAAGATTTAGAAGAATTACTATATATGATTGGATTAAAATTATCAAGATCACAAGTATGTACTTGTCATTATGTTCTAAAATAATCTTTAAAATTGTTAGTATCTAGATAACTTAACCTTATACATTTTCAGAAATAATTCATTATTATATATTAAAGTTTTGTTGGTTACAAGTAAAACTTTTTAATAAAATATTTAATAAGATTTTTTTCACTTCTGTATTGTCAATTATATTATTTGTTTAATTCTGAAATATTTTAAGAATTTTCTTAATCTAAGAGAAATTGCTATTTATCTGACTGCATGTTAATGAGTAAAGGCTTCTTCAAATTTTGTTGTTACTGTTTTTCTTTGTTCTTAACTTAATTTTAATGCAAAAAGTTTAATTAAAATTTTCATTGTTGCTCAGTCACTCTTTAAATTTAAAAAGTATGAAAAATATATACTTTGAGATAAAATTTATTCTTTATAACAAAAATAAGCTTAACCCATTCAGACCAGAATTTTTTTCTGGAGTGAAAAAATTTTTTTATGTTATAATATTAATTAGTAGTATTTTTATGATTTATAGAAGCAAAAAGCATTGAAATATATTTTTCTGTTTTCAAAATACAGTCTGTATACACTGGGTCACAACCTATGTTGAAATCACCTTGAAATTATAAACATACAGAATAACATATTGACACAATGTCATTAATTGTGAACTCTTTTATATACCCAATAAATAAATAAATACATACATACATAAATAAATAAATACATAAATACATACATACATAAATACATACCAGAAAGACATCAGCCATACACAAAGTGTTTAGCTGGCAGAAAAGAGCTGGCCTAAGGGAAAGGGGAGAGGAGATAGACAGTAGAGAAAGGTAGGATACCTCTGAACGGCATACATATGGTTACAGTACTCTCTATGTTTGATGTTGGCGTGCAGTTTTTATGCTGCAAGGCCGTAGTCCCCTGAAGGGTCTAAAAGAAAACCTGAGTGTAGTGAACACCAATAATTGAGTGCCCTAATGTGATTGTACCTATTGAAGCAAAAACTAAGTGAAGTTGTGTTTGGTCCTCCTGAATACCACAATTGCATTGTGGATTGTCCCCAAGGTTAAATCTATGCAAGTATTGCTTAAAGTTGCCGTGTCCTGTAATTAGCTGAGTGAGGGTGTAACTAGGGTAAAAGTGGCGAAGAATTGCAGTAGTGTCAACCTTGGGGATGAAAGTGTAGGTGAGCCTACCAATGGTGTCACGGTCCCAGATGTCTTGCTAGAGACTTGCTTCTTGACATGATTGTTGATGTACACGGTAGGAATGTAACTGAAAGTACTTGTGACTGAAGACTTTGCAGCTTGTTTGGCAAGATGAAGATGGTCAGTGGTCTTGTTGCCTAGAACCCTGCATGACCCAGGACCTGTTGGAAATCTATTCTAATGTTGTCTGAGTGTCTGAGAATGTGGTGTTTGAGTTTTATCTCATACACCATATTCTCATATACCCATACATTTAATTCACACATACATAACAGGCAAAATATTAACCATGCTTTTGAGTTTATATTGTAATTTGTTAGAAATAATGAACACACCGTATTTTTACTTTACGTGGAATGCACAAAAACAATTCTTTTCCTTTGAGAAGCAAAGATGAACCCCACATTTTTCACATTTTACTCGAGAACGTCCTTTGCACTTTGGAAATTTGCATCTACTAGGCAGGGCACCGTTTTTGTGAAGAGGCATGTGTTCAATTCCATCATACTGAATCTTGTTGGGAGTCTGGTCTCTCCTTGTTGCCTCTGATTAAAAGTCTATGGAGATGTGGCAGATGGTTGACCTGTTTTTCTAACTGGAAATTTCCTTACCACTCATAACCAGGGCATCAGCCAGTCTCATACAAAAATGCAAAAGAACTATTATTTTATTCTGTTGAACACCAATGGCTTTGGCACTTGTTCTGTATTACAACCAACTCTCTACAACTGCAAAATCTACAACATGGAAAATTGCTTGCAGTGTCAACTTAGATTTTATAAAAATCCTGTAATAACTCATCAATTGATCAAAAAGATCAACACCACCCATAGAGTGGTTATAGAGTTTCACAACTTTTGGCTGATCAATGCTAACACACTTTTTTCTTTCTTCTCCCAGCATTCAACTTTGTCAGGTTTTCCTTTCCCAATAAAATTTGATCCAAGAACAACTATTTTGTTGTCAACCTATTTCACCAGTGTTATATCATCTGTGCTGCAAATTTCTTCAGAAAACCCTCTTTCCTTCTTCAGAGACACCACCGAAATCAGAGGAGGATTAGTAAACCGGCTTATTCTGGCAGTTCCAGCAGGACATATGTTGTCTTGTTTAAATACTTGAAGTAGGTTGTAAGAAAGAAAAAAGTTGTCAAAAAATATATTACAACCCTTTTTTTGTTTATACTTTCAACTAACTGTAAAACTACAGTTGGTCCTTGTCTGAAAGTTTTCAACAGATTTCTGAAATTCAGTAGATGCTCCCTGGTAGAGAATAAAGTCAGGTTTGTCCACTCTTACAACATAGTATATACATTTTTATTTCCCATGGAGATGGCTTACCTTTTACATACTGCTTCACAGAGAGCTGTCCTGTAAATGGGATCATTGCCTCAGCAACTGCTAGTTGTTCCTCCACAGGTAATGCCAGACATCTGTTGCATAGAGCAGTGTATATAGGCTGAACTTTATAGAATTTGTCTTTATTGTCAGTCAAAATTCTCAATGTTGTCTACAAGATGCAAATTTGTTCTCAGTTGAAAGAATCTGTCTCTAGTTCATACTGTCCAAGAATAATTGCATTTTCAGTGGTGTGTCCCAATACATTTGAACTCTGGGAAATTTTAGAGTTACCATAATTATATGAATCCCAAACAATGTTTTCAGTTCTGAGCTGTGGTTGATCTAAAATTTCTAGTCCTTCCACTTTGTAATGCATATATATTTGTCATTTCAGCCATTGTATTGAAGAGGTTATTTGGAACATACTTGCCAAAATATGTCAGAGGAACCAAAAATTCCCTGTCTAAGTCATTTGGTTCCTATTCAGAATAAACATCCCTTACCAAAATTGAGCAATGACACCACTTGATATATTTTCTTCCAGTCAGGGAGTATTTTATTTCATCAGTTTAACTGTGAGTAACTTTGTCAGTGTCAACATTACCATTATCATTATAACTAACTTCATTTTCTCCACTTGATATTTCTGTTATTAGTCTCTGCCCTGTTGATCTTGTCAGCTCCTACTCTCACTGGTTGTTTATGTGAAGCACAGGAAGATTTGTCTTCAATAAATGTTTCTTCATCTGAAGATAGGGAAAATGTCAGATTTAGAGTTGTCATTAGCATTTCTAAAAGGACATCAGCATCTCACTCCACGTTGTATTGCATGTTTGCCATATTGAAAAATCTAAAAAATAAAAAATAGTCACAAATAATAATCACAGTTACATCTTCCAATAAAATACCTAATTAATTAAAAAAATGTAAACATAATAACCACACTGTCAAAGATTAAAAGTAACAAGGTACAAGTCGACCCCCCTATAACACTGTTGATTATTCCGTTTTATATGAATTCCATGTTGTACAAGTCACTTAGATTTCACAAATACGTGAGATGTTCACAGCCCGGCACACGTATTTGTAAAATCTACGTGACTCGTACAACATGGAATTCATGTAAAACGGAATTATCAACAGGGTTATAGGGGGGTTGACTGTAACAACAATAATAGCATTCAAATATCATAATAATTGTAAAGATTATTGGTAATACAAAAGACTCATGATATATATTTTGATGTAATACTGCTCAAAAGTTGTAAAATAATCGTTACAATGACAAAAAACACTATATGAAATAATCATAAAGACTTTTTAGGTTATGTCACTGTTTCTTTGTTACAGTGCTTGAGACAAAATTTGAATTTGTATTTGCAAATTAATTTAATTTAGTTTTACAGATTATAAAAGTAGACAAATTATTTTGGTTTCAAGAAAATAAAATTTATTATATCATCATTTATATTTTTTTAATATATAAATTTTAAAAACAGCAATTTTACATGTATATCCAATAGGTTCGAAAAATTTTACAGAAAACTTGTAAGAGAGAGATGTTTTATTATCGTAAAATTACTGACAGACCATTAAATGAATCCGTAAATACTCAGCACTCAAAAGATGAGACAGTTTTAACCTATATTAAAAAACTTTCAACAGGTAAGAATTTATATTGGATAATTTTTAGCATTTTAAAATTTTGATTAGAAAAACTGAATTAAACTGATTTGTTTCAGAAAATCGAAAGTTTTTCCCAGTTTTTAAAACAAAACAGACTGAACCAAACAAAAATATAAGCATTAAACAAGAATGTTTAACAAATGGAACAACAGATAAAGATAAAAATAATAATAATGACCAAGATGATTCTTCTCCCATTGTATTTTACCAAGGTACAGTTGTAGATATACAGAAACTTGTACAGCAGTTGGTGAAACGAGAAAAAGCATGTACTGAAGCTGAACAAAGATTACGAGAATTAGAATTACAATTAAGTAAGTTTATTAATTTTATATACAGTATCAAATTTTTTAAAAATATTAATAATAATTTTCATCATTATGAACAGAGGAAATGCAAGAAAAAGTGAGAGTTAGTGAAAACCAAAACAATAAAGCTAATATGGACTTGATAGAGCAACAACAGAAATTGAAAAACACAGAAGAGGAACTGAAAAAAGTACAATCTCAATCAGAAAAATATCGAAAAGCACTATCTAACTGTCAAGATCAGTTGCACTCTCTTCATTCTTCTGTACAAAGTGTCCTTCGTAGATCGTCTTCCAGATCTGGTTCCTCTTACAGCTCCGATACCAGAAATGATAACTCTACAATACAGTTAAAAGAAGAAACAAAAAGTGACAATTAATTACGACAGGTTATATGCCATATATATATATTGTACAGTGTAATTACAGTTTATTCATCTCAGAAAATCAAGCATCAATTGCAACCAGTGAATTCCTTTGCACTTCAACAAAATTTTGCACGGTGTTTTTGCCATTCCTAATTTTAAAATGAGGAATTTACCTCTTTTGTGTCATAAATTTGTTGATCACAAACATTAAAATAACAAATGCACACTTTGTTGTAAACATGTTTGTAATTATGACAAGATGATATAGATGCCATATAGCTGGTAGGTAGTTAAATTCTATTGTTTGTTTTTTTTTTCTTTTTTTGTAAATATTGGAATTTAACTGTGTTATAATTACATGCTAGTCCATAACAAAGATTTTATAAATCTTGAACGAATAAATGTAGAAAAATTTTTTCTACAGATTTGTTTATAGATACCATTTTAAATTTTGATTGAAAATTAATAGTGAGTGTTTTGTATGAAACATATTATTTATGTAAATAAAAGTTACTATGGAATATAGGAGAAAATTCAATACATTAATTTATAATGCAGACAGACAACCCATTTTATATTCAAAAATTTGTTTTATTCAGCAACATATTTTTGGAGTTACATTTTCTTCAGCATGCTTTATCATCATAAGTTTTTCTTTATATTTCTCATACGTATAAACAAATCCACCAACTATATTCAAGGAAAGTCCAATGACATTCAAATAATGAAATTTGACACCACCAAATGTCATAAAGCCAATCAAAGTCTGGAACATGCTTTTAATTATCCCAACTAGACTTGTAGTCAATGCAGAATTCAGAGTCGTACACAGAAATAAAGAGTAATTGAGAATAAATCCAATGCCTATTTCTGCAGTTAAACACAACAGAAAGCTAACATCTGAAAAAAAAACTAAAATTTTCAAAAAGAAAAGAACTGTATAATATTTTAAAGTATACTCTACCTGAGATTTTCTGAAAAAGTAAGACCTTAGTAAATTCTTCAGTCATAAGGCCTAGTAATATGAAAATAGGTAATGTATTATAACTGTTCAACTGGAGAATATCTAAAGTAGACATATTCTTCTCGGCACTATGTTGTACCAGGATAAGATAAACTCCTTGTGCAATAACACTTAACACACCATAAAAATATGCCCATGTGTCAAATGTCAAATCTCCTAATCCTGAAATGAACAAGGACTCAAAACACTCTCATTTATAATTTCTTTTGCAGAAAATCTTACCAGCAGTGATGCATCCTAGAGTAATCAGTCCAATGGATAAGAATATTTTATATGAAGGCCACTTTTTATGTAATATAAATAGAGAGAGTAATGAAGGGTGTACATCTCTTAATTGCTCCATACATTGGTATATTCATGCCTCCTAGTGCATTCAAGGATAGCACAGAATGAAGGGCATAGAAAATAGATGGCAAGACAAAACTAAATCCTGAAAGAAAGAAATAAACAAAAGTTTCTAAAAACAAACTTAAAATAAAAGTACAAACCTTTCTTAATATTGTAAGGATTCAATTTGATGCATTTCAAGAAAGAACAAAGTTCTAACAAGATGACAGTAGTAATCATTTGACAAGCCATAATAAAAAAAGGAAATTTAAACATGTAACTTGTGAAAATGATCTTGTTGATGAAGACCATGAGCATAGAACATGTTCCATACAATATTACGGATCCCAAGCTGGCAAGCAATGACTGTAATTTAATGCATAATAAAATCGGATTTGAATCATTAAATCTTATACATATAAAATGCTTCAAAAAAGATTTGATAATAAACAGAAAAATTTGAAATATAACAAACTGTTCTATCAAATCTATCTCAAGGCAGGAAATATGATAGGTATCCCTTGTACAACATGGTTTCACTCTAATAGTTTGAAAACACAAAGTTTTTAAGTGCAGACCCTGTAATTTGATACTTTTTATATTAAGCAAGCATGAGTGTTGTCTCATATTTGCATATGGATTTTAGAATATTGAAATTTTCAGTATTGTTTTGTGCCCTTTCACCCAGTTTTCTTTCAGTAATGAGAACCGATTGTACAATTTTTTCTTCCTTATGCTAGCTGCTTATTCTAGCTTTCCTATAAACCAGGTATCACTGTCATTGGTTATACTGATCTAAATGAACTCAAAAGACTCACCGTGCTTTGTTTTTATAGATTAAATTTTTAAAGATCTCTTAGGCAAATACAAACAAATGAAAATATGTAGAGAAAAATAAAGATGTTGCAATACTTTGGCTTAAAGTCAATAGGAAAGTTCAGATGACAATGATATTTTGCCGAAAAGAAAATGTCCTCATTTAACGATGTTTAGCAATGAAGAAAAAATTTATATTAATGTGCAATACTTTTGATTGCAATTGTTAGTTAATTATTGATTGCTTTAATAAACATTTCTCTTAATTACAAAAAGAGAAAAGTTAGCAAAAATATACTTTTTGCTAACTTTTGTAACCTAATTCTATGTTTTGTATTAATCCTTTGATTCATATAGCACAGATTTGCATAACAAGGCACTTTTATGGAACCTAAGTACCATGTTATATGGGGAATAACTGTATATAATCTTTAAAAAAATTTAATTTCTTCAATTATATCCATGTTCTAAGTTAGTTAATAGTTGCTCAGTGCTGTAGAATCTGTCATTGGCATTTCCTTGCTTAATCCTTTGATTAAGCAAGGAAATGCCAATGACAGATTCACTAAAAATCACTTTTTAGTATAGCAGGAATTTCCTTGCTTAATCTTTTGATTAAGCAAGGAAATTCCTGCTATACTAAAAAGTGATTGTGAAATTTAAGGCAGTACACCATGTAGAAATTTATAATTTGACCATAAATTTCTTGAGTTTAATCATGTACAATATGAAAATATTTAATGATTCTATCTGTCATGTCTTGTCTTAAAACAATAATGCTTTATTGTTTTAAGACAAATGTCTGCCATTGAATGTCATTGTTAAAATTTTAAAAGTTCTTTTGTCATTAAACTTTCCCTTTCTTTGCAGCAAATATAAATAAAATGTAATTAACAAAACTATTTTTAAACTACATAACACTAAAACTTTAAAAATTCAATCTTTTGGTCATTAGTGTGTTATAATTTAATAATATTCTGTTAAATATATCTTTCATAACTACACAGAATTGTAATATGAATATTTACATTTGTATGTGCTGTAAGTTAGAACTTCTAGATAATAATAACATTTTTCTTCATTTTATTAAAACTTGCTAGAAAAAGTAACTGTTTTCAGCTATTTTGAATAGCCTTCCTCAGGTTTAACATTTTGAATGTCAATTAGAACAAAAGTTTTAAAATTTTGTTTTAAATCTTTTATGGTGTTTAGCAGTGAAGAAAAAATTTATATTAGCATGCAATACTTTTGATTGTGATTGTTAGTTAGTTATTGATTGCTTTAATAAACATATTCCTCTTAATTATAAAAATATAGGGTTAGTTTACAAAAGTTAGCAAAAGTACTATTTTGTACGGTACATCTATACATATATAAAAATGAATGTGTGTGTGTGTGTGTGCCCTTTATGCATTACCACACCGTTTATCTGATTGCCGTGAAACTTTGGGAAGTTGTTTAATATACTCCCGTGAAGGTTTCTGGCATAGTACATTTATCCTATGATAGATGGCACGCGTGTATATGAGCATTTTACAGTGTGTTCGATCAATTTCAAATTGTGAAGACCATTTCCCCCCTCCAAAAAATATCTCTATATATGCATTTGTTATTTACAATATTTGTAATAATTTTTGTTTAATCACTTTATTTCAACTTTTTTTGCTAATTATGTATTCGCTCAAACTTTGTTAAAACCTTAACTATATCCCGAACAACAACCAAAGTTGTCGAAGGAAATTCACATATTTTACCGATCTAGGAATCCCCCTTTTCCAAATTTTAATATCAATTCAAAATAATTTAAAAAGACAAATTACAATAAAACAGTTTATTGTCCAACTATCAGAAATTTCACATGCCAAGGAAGAGAGGAAGGAACAATTAAATAATCAAAATTATAAGAGATTAAAAAATATATATAAAAATGGGGAATATCGCACTTCTAACAATCTCTGCAAGTATGTGGACTAAATTTAAAGAATCTGTGCTTCTCACATGTACAACTGTATGTGGCCTGCTTGCATGTCGGAAAACCTTCTGATTTATTCGTGTATGCACCAAACGGAAAAACAAAAAATATCGTGTATCCACAAGCACTCCAATAAATAAATAGAATTGAAACGACACTTTGAAATGTTTTTCCGATGAAAATGAATAATAATAATAAGTTTCAATAAAAATGATAAAATGTAAATTGAATTTTATCATAACAAGTTTGCTTGAATTTCCTTTCTTCTGAGATTGCAGCAATGCGTGACGGGTAAGCTAGTTCCCTATATATTAAAAGTAGGCCTATTTCAATTATAAGTATATGTCAATTATGGGTTTGGATACCACTGAGCTAACATGGATGTCTGGTTTCATATCATCCAGCTGTCTGTACTGGGGCATGAAAAAATATGCTCTTAGTGTCTGCAGAATGGGAAGATTTTATACAACATATATATCTGGAGGCTTGATAATCAGCCTTATCATTTAATTATTAAACTTAAAAGCTAGGAAAACATGTAATAAACAGTATTTTTATAATTAAAGAATTGTTTTCCATAAACAATGATATATTTTGTTGTTTAGGGATTGCTTGCTAAACAAAATTCCATGTTGTTTTCAAAACCATGTTTTGCGAATATATTGGACTTCAAACTCACATTTGAGTTATAAATAAACACTTGGCTTTATTTCCACCATTTTAGTCCAAACAAAATTCCATTGAATTGTAAATAAGTAGGTACTTAAAAAAGGATATTTTCTCTTATAATTGGTAATTTAAATAATAAGAATATTTGTTAAAATGGTTATATAATAGAATTTATCAGTAATTCATAAAGGAAAGCAACCATTTCACCTCTTTGCTACCATTGTCATTGTCAATAACTGGATCATTATGAGAGAGCCATCACTTCCTTGTGGAGATAGATTAGACTCTGTGTGCACTCTAATCTCTTTACCATCTTCGGTTTTTCCATTTATAAACAAACCTTGTATTGTTGCCTGAAAGTCTTCTACTTTTTTGATTAATCCCTTAAAAGGAAATAAGGCTTCCACTAAAGGATGCAATGACTTTCTTAGTTTCTCATGACTTCTTTTTTTATCATCCCTTGTTCTTCCTATGGCACTACTTTCCTGTAAGCCTTTAACTATTAGGGGCAGTAAAATGAAAATGAGACAGATGAGAAAAAAGTAAGTAAACTGTTTATTATTTCAAAAGTAATTGCCATAACTTTTAATACATTTATCCCACTGTGAGACAAGACAGTCAATGCCTTCATAGAAAAATGATTGTGGTTGTCTTTCTTTGGGGCTCCAAAAATATGGAAATTGCATAGGGAGAAATCAGGACTGTATGAGGATGTGTATGGACTATGCTGCAGAAGTTCCCAGTGAAACTTCTGCAGTGTAGTCAAAACCTTGGTAAAATGTGGGTGGGCATTATCCTGCAACAGAATGATGCTATCTGTCAACATTCCTGGGTGTTTGGATTTGATGGCACGCTTCAATTTTTGCAAAGTTTCTATGTACCGCTATGCGTTATTTGTGGCGCCATGCTCCAGAAAGTCAACAAGCAGCAGACCATAGTGATGTTGGACGCACAAACAACTCGTCAACCTCACTTTGAGCACGTCTAACAGACAAATGGCACATCGGTGAACATTCACGATGTTCCTTCCTGATTCACAATAGAGGGCACTTCTATATACATACCTACCTGCATTACCAACTTCCGTGCCACACTTGTTATATAGTCTGTCTTGTTTTGATTTGACTGCCACTAATATAAACTTCAACGTTTCCCATCTCTTGAAATTGACCTTGAAACTTATTATTATTATTATCAAAGACCTCTCTTAAATAAATCTTATTATCAGAATATAGATATATCTTTTCTCCCTTCTATTTCAAACCCATCTGGTTTATGCTGTACTCCTGTGCTTATTGTTACATTGATTTTAACTGCAGAATAAATTTCCAGTCCATCAATTGGAAGAATTCTATTACTTTCAAATTCCTTTTGTCCCCTAACTTCTCTTTGTTCACCACTTTATTCTATAATATTTAGTATTACAGCTGTACCTTCATCTTGACTAAACAGCACAAATGTTGTAGCTTTTCTTCCTATGTTTTCATCTTGATTTGCATAAGCAAAAATATGTTTATCTAAGCCACCATAGTTTGTAGCCAAAATCTGCCCAAGTACTAATTTACTCAAATAATGGTACTCATGGCTCTGAATTGAATGATACAAATTCTTCAATTCACTTTTTAAGATATTCTTAATTCTGTCTATATGATGTTGATTGAACCTCCCCGATTCCTTCAATATTTGACTTATAAAACTCTGTGATTGGAAAACATCACTTTTTTCCACTTTTAATCTCCCATCTTTAGCTACCCCTGCTGTGACATCTGCTTTAGTTCTATTGCTTAGATTATACAAGTAGTCTTTGTTCTTGATCTGTGCTATAGCTTCATCAGCAGTATGACCTTCTCCTTTAAACTGAACAACTACCTGAATAGGTTTAGGATTCATTCTACCATTTGCATCTTTTGTGTGAGACATAAATATTAGACCTGCACATCCGTTACCTGCAGCATGCTCAATATAAGAGTTAAGACCATAATGGTATTTAAAATTTAATGCTAAAGCACCGTAGTAGAATCCATGATATGCTGCTTCTGAGTTTCTTAGAATTTTTCATGATTATCTTGATATATACTAGCAAATTCTTTAAAAAATTTTTTCTGTACTACGATTACTTCCTTTATATCTCCATCAAAAAGCTTTTTAAAATAATCATCAAGATTTGTAGACTGAACACTGACCTCTTTAAACCCATTAGTAATTTGAAATTGAGATGCTGCTGCTGCTTTAAATCTTTCTTTTACTTCATCTGTCTACCCTCTATATAATCTAAATGGTTTATTGCCTGGGTCTCCTTCAGTATGAATATGAAACACATGTTCATCTACGTTTATGTTATCTATACTAGAGACACCTAACTTCTCTGCTATTTCTTTAAGTTCATCATCACTATAATGATATTTATCTCCTGGATTTCCACTGCCTGTAATTTCATCATTTATGAAAACTCTAAGGGCTATATGTTTTTTCCATCCTTTTCAAAAGAAAAACATAGCTTATCGTTGCCATGTTTTTCAATCAGTCGGCTATCAGGAAGCATTAAAACTAAACACAATAAGCCATGAATAAAAAACTCTTTTTTAGATGTTGAAATCAACATTTGGAGTTTCATAAAGCAATGAACTGAATTTTTCAGCAAACCCTATAGGATTCTCTCTGTTCATTGGAAGAACTGGATTACCTTTATTGTTATTTGGATTAACTGGTTCAGTGAGTAATAATTCCATTAACTCAGGTTTATGTTCAATGTGTTTTGTTTTAACTGTTGCTTTTGGCATTTTTTTATCTATTTTATCATACTATGTGCTACTTCTTTAAATTAATTAATTAAATTCTAAACTACAAAGTCTTTTAGCTGAACTACTTTCACCTTCCTTCATACTTCTCTTTTTATTATTTTCTTGAGCAAGATAGTCTAGTAACTGAAAAAACTTATTCCACATATCTTTTTCTCTCTTTAGTTTTTCTTCTGAACAATGCCATATGATAAGTTTCTTGAACTCTTCTTTGAACTTAATCATTATGTCTTTGGATGTTATATACTCTTGAACAAAGAATTTTAGTGAATCCTGTTTATTGCTATAAATTAAACTTTCACAGATATCCTTACCTTCATGATAAAAATGATTTTCTTTTTTCTGCAAGAATTGCATCTTTCAAAACTAATGAGATATTTTTCTTATCTTTAATCTTAAATAGTTTTGATAATATAGACCCACTAGCACATTCATCTATAGCATATCTTTTATGAGCATTAGGACTTTGCTGCCAAAATTCCCCAAAAAGCTTTTGATAATCAAATCTTTGTTTTCCTCTATCACCTTATCGGCCATTTTGCTCAAAAAATAATGACAATCCTCTTCAGAAAGAAAACTCAACATATGGTTTGCTGTTTCCATAAAGAGACTTTGCCATGGCCAATCCAAAAAACACTTCAGTACTTTAAGAGGATTGCTTTTAAATACCTCTATTTGTTGCTCTTCGTCCATTTGTGAGAAAAAACATCAGCATAGTGTTCTTTAGGAAGATCGGTATGGTTGCAAGCAGTCACAATGTCTATTTGTCACATATCCTGCAGATCTTACCAAGGATTCTTCTCTTTCCCTAGAGGTTAGTTTTTGCAAAAAATATTCAATTGCCACTTTATTACCACCAACTGCTGCATATTCAAATGCACATTGATAAGGAGAACACTTACTTTGCCATCTTCTTTCAAGCATATTATCCTTATTAGCTACTTCTCCCTTTGTATCATATGTCCAAAGAACCACTAGTTCCTGCTGCCTAACCTTTCTTGGGTCTTTGCTACAAAAAGATTTTCTGTGATTTTCAGGTATTTTGTTCCATAGTTTCAGAATATCATCATCTAAGCAGTAAATACATGCCAGTCTATAGCATCTGGTAATATCTAAACTCTCATTTTTAATTAACACCCTTGTTGTTTTCTTTTTACCTACTGTCCCTTGCAGTGTCCAGCAGAAATTATTTGGTAGATTATACAAAGATAGGGATTTTCATCATGATATTCCATCCATTTTAATATTTGTAAGACTATTGGCTTAATAAACCCCATATTTTCTCAAGTTAAAACAACTTTCTTACATGCATGCTGGAACATATATAAATTAACACTCAAACCTTAAAAGTCCAGTAGTAAATATTTAATAGAAAACAAACACTTTCAACCGTACTTTCAGTTTTGTTCTACGCATTCACGTGTTCAAATCCCACTGGTTTTTTAAACCTGAAAAAGATCGAAAGTACAGTCAAAAGCATTTGTTTTCTATTAAATATTTACTACTGGACTTTAAGGTTTATGAGTGTTAATTTAATTTAATATTTTCTCTTTTAAAGGTCCAGGTTATGGAAGCTGTGATACTTTTTCTATTACTTTGTCTTCTATCTCCTGCCATTTTTCTCTTCTTTCACTACCAAACAATGGAAAATAGAATTTTGCCATTAAAGCCCTAATATCATCTTGATTCCACAATGTGGTAGCTATCTTAACTAGAGCTCTATGCTTAAGTGATGACATTAAAGTGTATTTCATTATTTACCCCCTACTGAAATACTTAGTGTATCTTATTAATAATGCAAAAAAATAAAAAATAAAACATATTTTATTCTATTGTGGTATCTTGGATCACACACACTCAAACAAGAAAAAGCTTTCCATGTAGATTTGTTCACATCAACTTTTATTTAAATTCTAATGGGCATTATAGATGTTTTTTAAATAAAGCTATAGGAAACAATATCTGATTATAACTAATGCTATAAAAACCCTTTAAAGGCTTTGTTGTGTGTCTATTACACTTAACCTCAAAGCATATCTGCAAACTTAGAAATTGAGCTAATTAGTGAAGGTAAATCGTTTGCTAACTTTTGCACAAAATTCCTCAGCAGTGGCTTAATTTGACTAGTTTTTCAATCTCATCTGTCATGAATTTTTTTTCAAATTAAAAATTTTCTAGCATGACTAAAATTGAGCATTTCAAGTTTAAAACAAAATATTTCTGCTATTATATAAACCCTTTTAGAAACAGTGTTCAAATTTTATTATAAACCTTGTTCTTAATGGTCAAACTATCCAATACCTTCTTAACATCAGATATATTGCCAGATACCAACAGTGTGTTAGGTTCGCTTGATGACAACATTCTGAAATAAATTTATTAAAAATATAAATGATCTTATATTAGTATTGAGTAATAAGAATTTCTCTGCACTTACCAATGAGAAATTACAGTAAATATTCCTCCGATAGGCTTTGTGTCGACTGACATGAAGGATTTACACTAAGAATATTAACTTGTAGTATATCATATATGCTGTGATATCATCGAACTATAAAAGAAGAGCATAATTTTAAAACATTGTCATGATGGCATATGATTCTATATTAGAAATATAATCAATATGTTGAGTAAATAATACCAAACACTTCAACTATTATTAAGTATGCAATGGAATGTATTTAATTAACTTTGGCAAACAATATATGAATAATTATACATATTTTTAAGTAATAAAATAATTTTTTTTTAATGGATTGAATAAATATTTGTTAATGTAGCAATTAATCTAAAAGCAATAACATAAAATGGATAGACAATTTATTAAATTGATACAGATGATAGATAAGGACAAATTCAACATGTCGGAAATAAACGGATCGGCAACTATTTGCAGGACAATAAATCAATATGCGTCGTCCTTTCGCAAATGTTTTTCCGTGGGACGACGCGTTCATTCTTCCGTCATAACAGACTAAATACAGAAATAAAGAGCCCAAAGGGACCGAGATCATTTTAAATTAGTCTTAAAGCTTGGCACACCAACTGTTATCCTCCAATAATATATTTTTGTTTTCCTTCCTCTTAATCATGTCACCTCTGTCTCCCAGAGTTTTGAAGGAGGAACAAAAAAAAAAAAAAAAAACACTCCACTTTGATTTAAATTGATAACACTCACTGTCAAGCCAATATGATGGCAATTTTGGAAAAGGAAATTGAATTGGGTGTATTAATCACTAAGCTTTTCAATGTGCATTTTCTTTTTTCCCCTCCCATCTCTGAGAATATTCTGGCAATCCATCTCCATCAGCAATGAAGTATATCAAACTCAGGTTGACATTTTTCTTAGATCAATAGTGTCATGTTTCCTTGTTTCATTCTTATAAGAAAAAAAAAACTATATGTATGATTGACTGATGAAATTTTACTTTCTTCCAGACAGGAACCATTAGCTAAATTTAATATATATGAACATTAAGAATTTCTCTATCTAAAAACATTAACCAAATTTAACAAATTCTATTAGTTTATGCTAAATTCTAGAATGTGTAAAGATTTAATGCTTTATTATATTTAATAAAGCTTAAAAATCTTTAATTAATGTAGCATCCCATCGTCTTGCTAGCCTAAGCAAAAGACAAGCAAGCTTTACCGGATGCATATTATAATTTATCAGAAAAAAATGTCTATAAATGAAATATATATACACTTACTTGCATAATCTGCCAGCTCTTAATGAATATTGTATGGCTGATGGAAGTACAGTACAGTACTTAGCATGTGTTCCTGCATTCCACCATCTGTCACATGGAGTTTTTTAACACCTGTCATCAGGTAGCAGCTGATATAAAACAGTGTGAAGTTTCCCCTCATTTAAACTGTATTTAATATTATTTAAAATAATTATTTTCCATATTTCCACATTTAAAAGTTCAAATTTCCATAATATGGAAATTTGAATCGTTTTAAAATTAATTTTATGCATCGTAATAAAATGCATCGTATTTTTTTTCTATTAATTTATTAGTAAAATTAAATAATAATAAATGTGTCATTCTGTAAAAACAATTAAATTTTATTTTTAATATTTAATTAATTAACAATGGCGCGTTTTGTTTGTTGTTTCGGCGCATTCAGCAGGTGGCGCTTTCAGCTTTCGATAGATGATGCAATGTGCACAACCTGACAAAGAGAATTTTTAATATTATAATTATAATTAAAATGCTTTCTGGATAAATTTCATTAGCAATTAAGTCATTTTAAATTAAATATAAAGACGAGCGTACAAATTGCAAGTCACACAATTGTAAAGCGTATTAATTCTACTAAATTCTTGAAAATATTTTCAAGAACTTTCTAAATGTACAAAAGGATAAAATAAGTGGGTTTAATTTGATTAAAATTGCCAATTACCTTTAAAAAGCCACCTTACATACGAGGAAAGTTCAATCTGCGTTTTGAATGGCGTCCATATTGCTTTTAAATACGCAAGTTTTCTACAATAGATGGCGCTGAAGTAGTAATTGTCTTGTCAGTTTCTTGCATTAAAGCTTCAGTAGTGTGACGTTGATGTCACTTTTATAAGCCGGATATAGAATTATCTGAAAATGTTTTAAACATTTTAATTGCTTGCCTTGATTACTTGGGATTTTCTAAATAAAATTCATTAAAAATTTAAAATTGTTTTATAATTATTTAGTTTAAATGATTAATTGCACGTAGATTGCTAATATTTTTATATAAGGTAGGAAAGCTCATTATGGCCCACTAAGTTTGGACTGTTATTTTGACCATTTCTAATTTAATTCATAGTCAAAAGAATAGCCTAAACTTGGTAGGCCTTAGCCTAATTGGCTCTCCTACCTTATTATAAATTGGATTGACAACATAATTTTAAAAAGTATTAGTTAATTGGTGAAAATGTCCACAAATTTACTATTAGAAATTCTTATTTTGCTGCAGAAGAATAAGTTTTTAATATTATTTTTCTAAATAGGTTTGGTTTGTTAGGATACGAAACGCAAAACGTGGGCGATCTGCCAAAGGGGAGTGCCTCCCAGGAAGACTTTCTGTGGAAAACTAACCCCTATTTAGGTGTTAGACACGTGAAGAAACTCCGGAAAACTTCACGTGCCCAGCCTGTTCGTGAGGCTCATTTAAACATATTTACGTTATAAAACAAATTAAATTGATATCGGACGATAAATGCATGATCTCGAAGATCAGAAGAAAGCAAACAATTTATATGTTAATAGTTAATATACCCAACAAGTTATGTAGGAGTTTTGAATCGCCATTGAAAAACAATTGTAGAAAATACCTTTTCCAAATTTCCTGACAATGTAAACAATATACTAAGCTCTTTACATGTGTGTATGTTGTATGTTTTGTGTATAACATTAACATCATAAACATTCTTCTATTAACTATAGAAATATTAATACATTTCTCCAAACATTACAAACAATATACAGTATATTACTTCGAAATGAAGAATATTCACTGTAACATGCTCTGATAGTATAAGTAAATAAAATATCTTTATCTATATTATTTTGGGCGGAGGCTCGACTTAATAAATCACTCATAGCTGATTAATTTGGTCCCAAATTGCTCAGTTTCGAATCTCAGACTCTCTTTCTTTTCTGATATTTATCATCGATAGTAGAATCTGGGTGCATATTTTTAAATATATTGATAGTAAGAAATATGCCACGCATGTAAAATAACTGGACACAAAAACAAAGAACCCCATAAATATAAATTTTACATTTTTATAATTCAAACGAAAGGATATATGAATATTCATAAATCATGCTTTTTACGTGCCATTTTTTTTTCTGAGTTTAATAGATTTTTTATTCATGGAACGGATCTGCCTTCTTGATTAAATGAACATTTATTATGCAAATCCATAAAAACTTTTTTTTCTTTAAAAATATTCCCATAATTGTTATATTCGATAACAATAAAATAAAAACTCAAATCGGTTTTACTTTGTTTATTGAGAAGGAGTTTTGGACCGTTTCCAACTTCTTGTTGGGTAACTCGATGGAGGAAATCAAATCAACACTCGAAATGGTCCAAACAATTTCTAACATCTCGAGATTACTTGAAAAATTGTGGTCTATAACACAGGAAAGGAATAAAAACCGCAAAAAAACACACATAAAAAATAAAATCCAGCTGTTTAAATTAGATAATAAAAACTGCTCCTGCCCAATATCAAAAATTGGAATTTATAATAAATGGTTGATTTAATTAAAAAAAAAAATAGCTTAGTGACCATTAATTTCTTGATTCCTCCATTTTAATTTCACTTTAAGAAAATGTAAATTTAAAAAGTTTAAGAAATTGGATCTTTAAAAATTTCTATTGTTGTGAAATATTGTATGGTTTATGAAATCTGATCTAAAATATAATCAGACCCTGCTCAGTTGTCAGTTTTTCGTGCCTCAAACCGAGGTCTCGTACATTTAAATTTATAAGATAATTTGATAACAAAATTATTTTTTTACAGTTATTTTGAGGCACCACTAATAAAGTTTTCCCGAGGCCCCGCAAAACTTCCAGCAGGTCTTGAATACAATCCGTGATTTAGTGAAAAAGCAAAAGAAAATAGTTTTGGCTAAATCTCGCCAGGGGCATAAATAGCGCCACCGACTGTATATTTTGTACAATTGTCGTTTTGCGAGAGTGTTTAAAAGCGTAGTGCGTTAGTTAGAGGGCTAATATGTTACGTCATTTTCCAGAAATGTGACATTACGTCGTTACGTCATATAATTGATATCATTCCCAAAATGTTTACTCTGACCATACAGCAATACAGCACTTTTGGAACTAATATTCCTGCAGTAGTTTATCAATAAAAAATCCTTATATATATATGACTATTTTCTTTCCTATTACAAGTACAGTCGACCCCCCTATAACACTGTTGATAATTCTGTTTTATATGAATTCCCATGTTGTCGGAGTCACTTAGATTTTACAAATACGTGTGCTAGGCTGTGAACGGCTCACGTATTTGTAAAATCTAAGTGACTCGTACAACATGGAATTCATATAAAACGGAATTATCAACAGTGTTATAGGGGGTTGACTGTATTAAACCCAACTCGAATTTCACTTCATTGTGACGATGCTCATGTAGATTTGAATAGACACTAAGTATAGTCCCTTGAATTTAATGTTACTTAGTAATTAAAGTCTTTTATCAGAGGCTAAATTACAAGATTTTTAATTAAAGGATAGGAGATCCTTTAATTAAAAACTATTGGTCTTATAAGTGGACCTAATTACTTGTATAACAAGGCGTAAGTAAAAGGCTAATACCTTTATAATTAAAGTAATATACGGTGCTTGTATTTCAAACTGTCCCATGGCTTGGAATTCTTTGGAAATTTCACAACAGCTTACTCACGCAAATTATCAAATTATAAAAGTTTTCTAAGTGGATAAATTCAAAATGTTGGAATCACCGAGACTCAATTTACCAAGATACAAGAGACAAATTCTGGTTGACAGTCGGAGCATCCTCTCAGTTACTGCTTTATAAGGCATTAGTTGTTGTAGGTTTTTGGAAGCCTGGAGCGGAGAGGAACCCATTGAAAGTCGTTTATCATAGTCAGCAGAGTGTTGTCGACACGAGTGCTGCCTGCCGGTAATTTACACCGACTTGGGTGGTACTGACGTCTCTTTGATGAATTACATTACAGTCACACGATATCGACGGGGAGAGTAAGACAATGCGAGCGACTCTGCACCCCTTTTACTTTCGTTTTCAATAGTTCTGACGCTTTCCAGACAATTCTATTAACAGGTGGATTTGATCTCTTCTTCAATTGGCATTGTCCTTTACGGATTTTGTACGTCACAAATCCGAAATTACTTTCGTAATGCCTTAACCCAATTAAGTTCTAGAAATCAGTAAAGTCGTTTATGTATGATTGTGACGTGTGTAAATATAATTAAGAAAATCAAATTTTGTGAATATTTTAAAATAAAATGGCGTTTATATACCGTATAATGTAACTAATTAATAAAACTTAAAATTATCGTTTAAGTTAGCAGATTACACTTTTTTCAAAATGATTCTCAGCTATTTAATTTTTAATCGATCGATACAACAAATCGATGTATTGTAATAGAAATTATTTAGTTTAAAATATATGCTCTCCACCTCAAATTAGTAATGTCTTGCCCCTGTACATCATACTTTTCCTGTTAGCAATAGCGTCGTCCCAGTCATTTATCTAACTCCTTTCAGGGGAAACGTTTTGAATTGAAATAACACTGGAAGTCTGTATACAGTTAATCGGGGTTTCTTGCCCCTAAGCTTTCCATATCTGGTCTCTACTTTTATCTATCTAACTCCGTTCTTGAAATTAAGGAAGGACAAACAGACAGACATACGTATTAGTATTAATAAAAATAACTGAACCTTTAAAAAGTTCTACATTTTTTTTAAATATCAAAGGTAAGGATATAAATTAATTTTAAAAGGGGCTTAAATGGTCCTAGTTTTCCGTAGAGAAGCCCTCCTTGGCAGATCGTCCTTGTATCGCGTTGCCTTCTTCCATGCAATCTTAAATAAACCTGTAATAATTGATGAAAAAGTGTTTTTTTTTTATTTGTTTTACTCATTTTAATCTTATATTTATAATGGTTTTAAATAGGGGTAGAACCTCTGACTAAATCTTACTTCTCTCAGGTTCTGAGTGCATAAATATATACAGTTAAACCTGTAAACAACAATAACTGACGGGAGGTTATTTTGTACGCATTTTTACTTAAAAAATATATATATATTCCTGAAAAAATGGCCGTCATTGAAGATTTCACTGTATTATATTTATATACTCTGTAAGTCTGAGAGAAGTGGGGTTAGTCAGCGGTTCCACCTTTGCTTAAAACCAGTTAAAACCATTTTATAATTGATTATTTAAATACAATATAGAAATTTTTAAAAATTTATTTTAAGAAAATATTTTCTTAAAATCGATTTATTATTAAATATGAGCGATTGTTATTTAATTTGAAAGGAAGATAAATTTTAAATAATTTTATAAATGATAATTTAAATAGTTTTACAAATGATTTTAAATAACGATTTACAAAACCTTTCTAACTTGTTTTTTAAAGGTTTTTGTAAATTGTTATTTATAATTAATTAATTTTTAAAATTGACTTATTTATTTAAATATATTTTTATTAATTTAAAAATATTGTAAAGTAAAGAAAAATGTTTAGATAATCGATTATATAATTAATGGATTAATTCAAAATAAATTTTGTTTTTTGGTTAATTATATATATAAACAACTCCCAACATTTTCAATAATTCAAGAGGGATATTTTGAAAGATTGTTAAATTATTTTATATTGTAATTATTTATATTTTTATATATTAATGAAATGTATCTAAATACACCTCTAAATAACGGCCACCGATAAAAACAAAAAAAATGGCCGCTATTGAGGTTATTTTGTTGTAAGCGTTTCAAAAAGAGACATCTTGAAAAATGGCCGCTGTTTAGAGGTAGCCATTGTTGGAGTTTCGTTGTATTATAAAAGTTTACAAGTTATTCAAATTATCTTTCAATATTTTAGTTTATATCCTTCAATACATAATGAGTTAGATTAATTACAAGCAGTAGGATATTACGCGTCAAGGTTATTCGAGGTCCCAATGCTTTCAAATCCGTGTAGTTTTTAAATATGCCACCAGAGCGCCGGGAGTTGGCTTCTTTCAGAGTTAAATAGTGATGGCGACTTAGGGGTTTCCCCCTAAATTTAGGAGGAAACCCCTAAGTTGCCATCACTATGTCCTTCTGTCCTGATTTCCCTCTAAATTTAGGGGAAATCAGGAGGACGGAATAAAGTTTAGAAGAAATAGTTAAGGGAAAAAATGCAGTCTGCCCATATTGGAGTTTCAGCAACGAATAGGAGTTCTAAAAGTCACATGACTCACGGCAGTTTCTTTTGTGCCCATGTCATCTGTGCCCTAAAATGAAATTTTGTGTTTCTCTGGATTGTCAAAAGAGTAATATATTTTTTAAATGTATTGCACCCGAACAAAACTATTTTGGGAAACTTATAGATTTAGAAGGCATTTCAGGTCTGTTTAAGGGTTTTCCGCGACAGAAGATTGGCAACACTAATTAAATTTCTTCAGATCTCATTGATCTGTACAGCATAAAAATACACTACAGGCATTTTAAAAGATTCTTTTCCTAATATTTAACAGTTCTTCAGCCATAATATCAATTTTAGGGAAAGTGCATTTATTGTGTTTAGTAATAATACATTTTAAAAGAGGCCATTGCTTTAAAAGTCACTGAAAAACAACGTGTTTCATTCGCTCTGCCTCTATTCATGCTCAGTTTAACAATATCGGAACCATTAAGAAATGTTTTAATCTTATTGTGATATGAATAATAAAATGCGGAAATGTTTGATATATTTCTTTTATTATTCAGTAGATAAACCACGGAGAAAACCTGTGCTGCTCCTGGATGTAATGAATCAAACAAGAATTTAAGAGAACTTTCAAAGTTGTAAAGAAGAAGCACGCTACATCCGACGTACTAAAAATTGTTTTCATAAAATATATGTTTTTCCATTACAGTTTATTTTATTTTGTAATTTGTAGAAATCTCTTACATTTTTTAAAGTGGCAAACAATAAAATGTATCTATATTAAAAAGATGTATTTGAATAAAATAATAACGTATTATTAATTAATTATGAAACATTACAAAAAGAAAATAAACATATTTAAACAAATTTTCATATAAAAATAATCTTTAAAAATCAATTATAATTTTTTATTTTTATAATTATACTAACTTGCAAATAATCTTGCTACTCACTTAAACTGCATATGTACCGTACACATACAATATGTATATATATATTATATATTAAATAGTCGCATTAATATTATATGTTTGCTTACTTCTGTTAAAAAATACATTTTTAATTAAAATATTTTACAAGTTTAGATGTAAATTTTAAAAGAAATAATCGAACATTTTATATAATTTCTAATTTTAAAGCATAAATTTCTGAAATAAGAATATAAACCAGAATCAATCATACGAATTTAATGCAAGAAAATGGTGAAATAGTGTAAAGTAGGTAAGATTATAATATTAAAATTATAAAAGGAACTAATCATTTCAAATGCATACAAAATAACCTTCGAACAACGGCCATTTTTTACGTTTCCGTCAGTGACCGTTGTTTACAGGTTTGGCTGTATTAAGATTTGCCTGATATCTTTCATTTGTTATATTCGGTCAAACTTTATAACAAGATAAAATAAAGGCTTTTTTACGAATATATTCGATACGCAAACCGGTATTAACCCAGTTTAAAGCTTACATAAAGCAATATTTTCTTTGTATTTTAGAATAAAACTTTAATATTTTAAAAGTATAAATTAATTTTCACTCGAAGTTAAAGAGTATTTGTATTAGCATAACACTTTTTATAGTAGCAATTTACAAGAATTGGATGTAATAAGTTAATTCCTCTAACTAGATCCAAGTCGAGAATAATTAGTAGAGTCATTTGTTCCTATATCAGGACAGAGAAGAACTTTCAAAATTTAGTTTCTTATGTAAAAAACATGACGCGAGAGTGTTGTAAAGTTTCTTTTGATAAATGATAAGAAATGTTTTTTTCCTTTATTGATTTTATTCATAAATGTTTATAGCTTTCGAGGATGGGTGGGGTCCACATATGTCTCTGGCTCATTCCCCATTTCAACTCTCACAATCATTTTACTAATATAATATTTAATTGTATTTTTATGTTATACTTTAGAAGGAGAGAAAACTACACTTAAAAATAGGAATTTGTTTTGAAATATTGATGTATATTTCTCATTTTTTGGATCAGAAGTTTCGACATTTTAAAATCATCCACGTTTCGGATCCATCCCTGTTATTACTGTTTTAGAAAAAAGTTTATCTAGTTCTATTTAGAAATAACAAACAAAACAACATTTGCTGTTGAACAAAAGATTTTTTTTTCCAGAAACTTTTATAATATTATTATTATCTTTTAAAGGGTTTCTTTTAGCTTGTTATCTGCCTCGATTTCCCGCGTGTAGAATGACATACATTCACTTTCCAGACAGATTCATCTTTCAGATTGATTCCTCGTCTCCGCTAGAAGCCCATCATCATTATATAAAAGATATAAATTATCCTTGACGAAGCGAAGTCTACAAACATACACTAAACTGTTTCTCACTTGTTACTGATAAATTTGATTTCAAAATTTCTTCAATATTATCGAACCAGTGTCCACTAGGGACGTGTAGCACCGAAATTAGAAAAAAAATAAAGTAAATTTACAGTTGCAATTGTCTATCATAATTCTATAGCTACAATTATGTCGTAAAATTATGTAGAGGGGTTCTTTTTCTGAGCCAGGCAACCGGGAGGTCTTACTTAATCCACGTAGTAGATGTATTACTGAGAAAATTATCATGAGAAACTTTTATAATTTTAAATTCTGAACTTATACATATCTTAATTTATCTTTAATTAATTAATCTTTCTTGATCGGTCATTTATTTCATTAAAACAAAGAACTTTGGCATATTGTGAAGGTTTACAATAGCTACTTCGATTTAAATCACTTTATGTTTGTATCTTATATACAAAAAAATGTTGGAAAGTGTTCTTGTGATGAATGATTTTGAGGAAAACACAAAAACAGTTAATCGACTACCATACGAGTCGGATAATAAATGACCAATCTGACAATTTAGAAAATAAATAATCATCACCTCAAAAAACTTAACCATATTTGGCGAGATTCTGAAAACCTTCAAAGTCAATTTTAAAATATTTATTTGTATTAAATTTTATTCTCTGAAAAACAATAGGATAAATAATTTTATGCTATATATTTCGTCTATTCTACAACTTGTATGAAACTTGCGTGTACTTACGTTGACAACTTGCGTATACGTATGTGTGTCTATGCGTTTGATATATCAAAATATATCAATGCTTTGAATTAAACTATCGATTCTTTATTTTCTATTCTTCCTATATTTAAACCATAGTCTTTAAAGGAACTAATGTTGTATTTTAACTCAATATATCAATTCTATTTCGATTCAAAAGTAATGGGTTAATATTCCATTATAAACCAATATTTTTCATTTTATGATACATAATATGTTAAAATGCGTTAAGTATGTTTAAATACACACATAAGAATAAATTAACTGGTAAGAATATTTTAATAATCTTACCCCACTCGAGATATGATATATGACCCTCTCCCCACTCTCTCGACCGTTAACTTGTAAAATCTAATAGCATCAAACTCCCTTAATATACAAACCTCCCTGCAAAATTTCGGAAATTTTGGACAAAAAATACAGGGATTATTAAGTTTCTAAGTAGGTGACAATATCATCCCCAAACACAAACATCCATTCATACAGAAAAACACTTCAATTTTTTTTTCATTTCACGACGTTTCAAGGTGCCCCGAGTCCAAAAATGTAAGAATCTTCTTTTTGAGGTTATTTTTCGACCGATTATCACATTTTTCTTCTGTTACACATAACAACCAGAAAAGTAAAAATTATCCTTAATTTTATTGGATAATTTTATAATTTTACTATCTAATTTTGTTGCCCGTTAGATAATCCAATTAAATCCTTGCTTTTAAGCAAATCAATAATATAAATTAAAAAAAAGAAAGAAAGAAAGGTTTTGTGCGACGTCACAGATATACGACCTTGGCAACTTACCCAGCATCGGCATGCGATTGGTTAATGCTCGTATGACGTTGATTACTATTATTATTTTTTTTTTAGAAATTATATAAAAAATAGAATAAAATAGCGATTATTCAAAAAAATAAATATTTTCTATCCGAAAAGTAATATAAAATATTGGAAAGATTACACAGTTCGATAGGCTCGAAAATAAAAGTTTTGGTGATTAATTGAATTTCGATATCAAGTACTCTCGACAATATAGACAGAGCATTTTTCAATTGTTTTTATTTACTATTATTTTACTTCCATAATACTCAGACTATCAAATGCTGTTGTCGAGGGCCAAAAACTTCTAAAGTGAATTTTTCTGGTACCATGCCAATTTTTCTTTACAAAAAAAAAAAGGAAAACATTTAAATTTATCAGAGTTACATTTTCGGGTTATGACATTTTGAACTCGTTCGAACAAAAACTATTCTGTCGTTTTTTTTTAAAAAAAAAAATATTGGAATATTGTCGAGAAAACAATGAATTAATCTCTGAAATTTGCCACTTCTGTATGACTCCATTTTGAATTCTTAATCTAGAACTAAAGAATGGAGCATTATTTTAGCTTATTTTTTATATGTATAAATGATAAGGAATCGAGATATTTTATGGAAAGATTTTTATTGTAATTTATTATTTGAGTGAATTTTTATTGTGAAATATAAAAGTTTCTTGGATTTTCTTCTTGTTGTTAAGGAGATTGAAAGAATTCTATTATACTGTTTTGGTATTTTACAATACAAAGCCAATAGTGATATTAATCCTATGCGGGGCCAGTTTTGCACATAAATTAAACAAGCTGCAGCTTAGGGCCTCGCGTTATGATTAGGGCCTCATATTTTTACATGTGTTATTATTTTGAGAAGGGCCTGTTATTTGTTACAGCTTAGGGCTGTTACAAGTATATGTCTAGTCTTGGTCCTGAACTTGTAACTTGCAAAGAAGATTCAAGAGTTTTATTTTGAAATTTCTTGAAAGTTTTCTAAAAATGTATGGTAAAACTATAGAGGACATTTATAGTAAACTAAAATAAAATAAATATGATAAAACATTATTAGAGCTGAAGCAATTAAGTTGAGATGCAAGAAAGTTAACTATCAAAGTAATTTTTTTGAGAATTTAGGAAAGAATCTAAAAAAAAAACTATTCCAATGGAGTACAAAAATTCAGATTAATAAATGGAAAAAATAATGAAAATTTGGCGTGGTACAGAAATAATTCAAGTTTTGTGTCATAACAAGAAGCAGAATAATGACAAGGAAGAATGTTTGAGATTTTTACATGAGGATGCTAACCAAATTGAAAGAAAAACTGTGCAAGGACACAAAAATTTTTAAAAGAAGATGCAAGTATACTGCCACAAAAGATGCTTAATTACTCATCACACAAAATTCATTGAACACAGTCAAAATGAACGTTACGTGATCGATACGGCGATGTAAATGCGGATTCTATCGTCGAGGCTACATACAGTACTCTGGTTTACCTCATAATCATGATAATTAAAACATTAAATATAGCTTGATTTACATCATCGCAAACCAAACCGCAAGAACAGAAAGATGCCCAATTTCCACGCACATCAATCTCAATATTAGCGATAACAATGAGGAAAGTTGCAATATGGTTATTCATTCATCACGCGTGACATTCATAATTTATATAAGCCAAGATTTGTTTTGTTATTTATTTATTTACTTTTTAACTTTCTTTAATTTAAAGTATCTACATCGAAAGCTTTTCCCTGTCATGAGTACAATGGTTGGCATTTCTTCACTGACTTACAGAGAAACTAATGCACAAGGAGAGAAAAACTGCCCCTTCCATTCTCTTGTGTGTCATTAATAAGGTCGTGTGTCAGGTCACTAGCATTTCTGCTGTTTCTGTGTCGTGATTTTAGAAATGGACTCAGAGATTGAAGCAGGCAGTATGATTTATATCTTCGGTGTAAAGGGAAGAATGAGAGATTGTCTAGCGGTTGCTGATTTTCCTTTTGTTTTCACAGTCCAACCCACCAATTCCCGTATGTTGTTATACTTTAACGTATCTTCATAAAGCAATAAAAAAATTTTTTTAAAGATTTATTTATGATGCTTTATGGGCTACTCTTGAATAGAGACCATACTCTACCTAACCTCTACGTTAATCAATAGTTTGTTATTGCTCAAGCGTGACATGTTAATTAAACTATATTATAATATCATAACATTCTATATTTATATAATTAAATGATAAATATCTGTAATGCCATCGTGTGTAAATTATGGTAAGAACTAGGCCCTATTTAAATTTCAGAAGAATCATGAATAATGCTGGCTAATTAACGCCTACAGCAAATTTCATCGCAATCAGTTCCGTAGTTTACGAGCTTAACTAGGAAAAAGAAATTTCTGAATAGACAACCAGACAGACGTCGCGTATACCGAGTTTTAAAACTTATTAATCAATAACACGCTTGAAGCGCGGGAGAAAATAGAGAACCATGCGTTAAAACGTAAGTAGTAAAGCGTGTAATATATTAAAAATAAGTAAGAAAGTACTCGAATATTGCTGCATTAAGTCGAAAATCGACGACAAAACGTTCAAATTAAGGTCGAGGAAGCGAGTTAACAACAATGCTAATGATGCGACATTCTCATTAATGTTCATTAGAACGCAGTGTGGTTCCATTGTCCAGACATAATCATTAATTACGTCATCATAACCATCACTTTTCTGGAAAATTTTCGATTTAGTTCTGACCCGAACCTACAGATGGCATTGTTCGAATTTGTATGGGTTTAATGAATAAATATCTTTTAAAGCGTAATTAGTCCGAAACAAGCTTTAAAATTTATAATGTTTTCGTTTTATGAAAGTGATTAAATGAGTCATAATTATCTTCATTTACGTAGCGTTTATGATTATTTAAAATTCTGCATCTTTCTTTATTAAATTGTAATTTATAGCATACTATAATTGACACTAATATGAAGCAATAATTACTTATTAACTTATTTATATTTTTGAATTATACTCAAATTAATTCTGATATGAAACAATTATTTTTGTTCATTTATTAAAATTTATTGTATAATAAACTAAATTCTAAAATAATATTTTTTTTTTGTTGTTTATTTTTTAATAATTTCAAAAAATTTACTATAACCGACCCTAATATGAAATATTAATTATTTAAATATTTTTTTAATAAGGATTTTGGCAATTGACTCTAACGTGTAATAATAATAATTTTTTATTGTTTTCTTTAAAAGAATATTTAAAAAATCAGTCTCAATATTAAATGTGTTTTAAACTTCAAAAAGTTATTTTCTAGTTATAAAATATTTGCACTTTCTTCTCTAGTTTCTCATTTTTGCTTTCTGCACTTAAACAGAAATGTAATTTTTAAATTTTTAAATAAATTAATGTGGTAATTTTCCTAGCCGATTCACTAAAATTCGATTCGTTGGAGGAAAATCTCCCTCCATTTAACGCTTTCTGAACTCCAGGCGAACTTTGACTCTTTCGGCATCCGCCATTTTGTGCACGGTAATTGCCAGGGGTTATTTATCATCGGAAGAAAATGGCTAACAATTGTCATCTCGTATTATTATTAATGGCCCTGGGTTCATTTTGCTATTTACTCGATTGTAACGTTTATTCTGTGATTTGTACAAGTGACGACGAGCCGATTTCATTCTTTGGCTTATTATTATTAATGGTAAACACCGTGCAAGCTCATAAGAGGGGTGCGGATGTGCTCAAAATGCAATTTTATAGCTATGCTGTATTTTATACGCTACATATAGATTTTTCTTTCGGCTCTTCAAATATCAGAAACAGTTTAGCGATAATTCATAAAGTACAAAAAGAGGCGAAATGCAGTTGAAATGTCTTATGCTATTTCACAGTCATTTTGTGGTGAATTGAATGTGTGTTTGATGTATCAAACCAAGAAGATAAAACTACTTTCGCTCTCAAAATTCTTTCCATTGATATTGGAACGAAAAGAGGGATGATATTTTCCTTTTCTTTCTACACAATATCGATCATAGTTTTTTTCTATTTTCCTACCCTCCCTGGCCAAAGGACTCTAGTATTCCTTTGTAGTCGCATCTTGCTTTACTCCACAACTATGAGTTATGAGAAAGTTTTGATTGATTGCGTACTTGATTGTGGTCGATAGATTTGTTTGTGCGAGACATACTCCGATATGGACCGCCAATTTTTAGTAGAATCCCTCTAACCAAAAAATCGAAAGTTTTTGAATTCTGGAATAGGATAAAACTTCGCCAAATGCTAGTAAAAACTACCTCTTTAAAATGGAATAGGATCGTTGAGAAGTTTGATATTTATTGTTGCAGTTAATCTTACTGATGTTTGCTAATCTGGAAAGTTGACTCATTTAATTTATTTAATTTTATTTTATACGTGTTTAAAAGCAAATACAGACGAATTTCTATACTTTTTTTAAAAAATATTTAATTACATTAAACCTTTTACTTTAAAATTTTTAATATTTTTAATAGTTTAATGGAGTTTACTCAATGTAAAACTGTAATAAAAGTTTATTATTTTTAATATGGTTTATATTTTAACATATCTTTTTATTTTTATTTTAAACATATTCTCTTTTAATTTAATTTATTTAAGACAAGAGAGAATATATTAAACATAACAATTTAACAATTACATTGAGTGAACCAAAATTAATTTAAATAATGATTTCTATAATCGAAATTGTCTTAAGCAATTTTGTTATATAAAAAATACATTTTTAACGATTTAAAAGGATATTGTATTTATTTTTTCCGTCTGTCCATCACTCATTCTCATTATTTTATAGAAACTTAAGGAACTTTTGCTGTAATTAATAAGTTATAATATAGAATAATTACTCCTAAAAGTGACTAGAATATTACATAATTTAAATACAGATTTTACATTAATAATGAATTTTATTTTAAATTCTATTGTTTTCTGTTTAAGCACGTTTGTATTTATTTAACGAACGTTTTTATATGATTTATTTATTTATTTATTGAATAAATAATTATTTAATTATTCAAAAACTGTTTTATAAGAAAAACAATACAAAAAATGAATTTCCTAACATTATTATATTTTCTATAATCAATTCCGACACATCCCTGTTAAAGTATAAAGTTTTCTTTACTCCTTTAATAACTTTAATTATTGTTTCGTGAGAATTTTATCTAAAATAGAAAATAATATATTAATAACTTTTTAAAATATAATTTTAAAATAGTTTTAAATTAAGAAAATTCGACCATTTCCATTGTTATACTTCGACAACGAAACTAAACAAGAGAAACAAATCGTCAGACGTATTAATTTTTTTTTAATATTATTCTTGAGTTATTTTTCAACATTCACAAGAGAAATTCGAGATTTTTACTTTCTACAATGGCAACATTTTCCTGTTTTTTTTTATTAAAAATATAAAAAAAATTATATAAAAAATTTAGAGCATTCACAAAAGAATTTCTTTTTCAACTTAAAACTAATCTCATGCAAACATTTTCACTTAAAAAATATTTTTTCTATAAGTTTTTTTAAAGAAAAGAACTTTATTTTCTTTTATAAAATTAATTCTTAATACGTTTTGCTTCTATAAATTAATTAAATTGTGTAAAATTTGTCTTTAGATTTTCTTGCTGATAAAATAATAATGTAAATATATTCGTGTAAAGTGAAATTAATATTTATTTATTTATCGATTAATGATGATTTTTTAAATAAGAATAATTAAATAAAATACAGTAGTAACAATAGAGGAAAAAAGAAGAAGAAAACGAAGAGTGTCTTGATTAATTTCTGAAGTCGGCTGAAAATTTAATTTGTATTCTTTCCTGAATTTTTTTTCTTAGATGTGGGTCATGTTTTCTTGTTTCTTGTTTATTTGTTCGTGTTTTTTCTAAAAATTCCGGTCAGTACTCGCCTATTTTGTGTAGAAAAGCACTTCTTACTTCACTCACACCGTAATAAGTCGATCATTCTCGATATATAAAATATAACTGAATTTAATTAACCATATAGAATTTTTCGTATTTAAAGTTGGTGATTTTTAAGAATTAATTCAAAATAAATTCTTGATGTAATAACAAATTAAAGTAAACACAATGAAGAAATTAAAAGAAGGGAAATATGTCTGCACTCTGGCTCCCTCTATCGTCGAGTGCGTAACATCGGGGGGGGTGTCCACGAGCTCCATCTGCCGGTGGAAGGAGGCGACACGAGCTATATAGCCGAAACATTTTTGGAAGTGTGACCAAAAGCGGCAGAGACCGATGTGTGTATTGTGATTTGTTTTCTAGCCGGTTGTGTGAAACTGTTTTGCCATANTATTTAAATATTTTTTTAATAAGGATTTTGGCAATTGACTCTAACGTGTAATAATAATAATTTTTTATTGTTTTCTTTAAAAGAATATTTAAAAAATCAGTCTCAATATTAAATGTGTTTTAAACTTCAAAAAGTTATTTTCTAGTTATAAAATATTTGCACTTTCTTCTCTAGTTTCTCATTTTTGCTTTCTGCACTTAAACAGAAATGTAATTTTTAAATTTTTAAATAAATTAATGTGGTAATTTTCCTAGCCGATTCACTAAAATTCGATTCGTTGGAGGAAAATCTCCCTCCATTTAACGCTTTCTGAACTCCAGGCGAACTTTGACTCTTTCGGCATCCGCCATTTTGTGCACGGTAATTGCCAGGGGTTATTTATCATCGGAAGAAAATGGCTAACAATTGTCATCTCGTATTATTATTAATGGCCCTGGGGTCATTTTGCTATTTACTCGATTGTAACGTTTATTCTGTGATTTGTACAAGTGACGACGAGCCGATTTCATTCTTTGGCTTATTATTATTAATGGTAAACACCGTGCAAGCTCATAAGAGGGGTGCGGATGTGCTCAAAATGCAATTTTATAGCTATGCTGTATTTTATACGCTACATATAGATTTTTCTTTCGGCTCTTCAAATATCAGAAACAGTTTAGCGATAATTCATAAAGTACAAAAAGAGGCGAAATGCAGTTGAAATGTCTTATGCTATTTCACAGTCATTTTGTGGTGAATTGAATGTGTGTTTGATGTATCAAACCAAGAAGATAAAACTACTTTCGCTCTCAAAATTCTTTCCATTGATATTGGAACGAAAAGAGGGATGATATTTTCCTTTTCTTTCTACACAATATCGATCATAGTTTTTTTCTATTTTCCTACCCTCCCTGGCCAAAGGACTCTAGTATTCCTTTGTAGTCGCATCTTGCTTTACTCCACAACTATGAGTTATGAGAAAGTTTTGATTGATTGCGTACTTGATTGTGGTCGATAGATTTGTTTGTGCGAGACATACTCCGATATGGACCGCCAATTTTTAGTAGAATCCCTCTAACCAAAAAATCGAAAGTTTTTGAATTCTGGAATAGGATAAAACTTCGCCAAATGCTAGTAAAAACTACCTCTTTAAAATGGAATAGGATCGTTGAGAAGTTTGATATTTATTGTTGCAGTTAATCTTACTGATGTTTGCTAATCTGGAAAGTTGACTCATTTAATTTATTTAATTTTATTTTATACGTGTTTAAAAGCAAATACAGACGAATTTCTATACTTTTTTAAAAAAATATTTAATTACATTAAACCTTTTACTTTAAAATTTTTAATATTTTTAATAGTTTAATGGAGTTTACTCAATGTAAAACTGTAATAAAAGTTTATTATTTTTAATATGGTTTATATTTTAACATATCTTTTTATTTTTATTTTAAACATATTCTCTTTTAATTTAATTTATTTAAGACAAGAGAGAATATATTAAACATAACAATTTAACAATTACATTGAGTGAACCAAAATTAATTTAAATAATGATTTCTATAATCGAAATTGTCTTAAGCAATTTTGTTATATAAAAAATACATTTTTAACGATTTAAAAGGATATTGTATTTATTTTTTCCGTCTGTCCATCACTCATTCTCATTATTTTATAGAAACTTAAGGAACTTTTGCTGTAATTAATAAGTTATAATATAGAATAATTACTCCTAAAAGTGACTAGAATATTACATAATTTAAATACAGATTTTACATTAATAATGAATTTTATTTTAAATTCTATTGTTTTCTGTTTAAGCACGTTTGTATTTATTTAACGAACGTTTTTATATGATTTATTTATTTATTTATTGAATAAATAATTATTTAATTATTCAAAAACTGTTTTATAAGAAAAACAATACAAAAAATGAATTTCCTAACATTATTATATTTTCTATAATCAATTCCGACACATCCCTGTTAAAGTATAAAGTTTTCTTTACTCCTTTAATAACTTTAATTATTGTTTCGTGAGAATTTTATCTAAAATAGAAAATAATATATTAATAACTTTTTAAAATATAATTTTAAAATAGTTTTAAATTAAGAAAATTCGACCATTTCCATTGTTATACTTCGACAACGAAACTAAACAAGAGAAACAAATCGTCAGACGTATTAATTTTTTTTTAATATTATTCTTGAGTTATTTTTCAACATTCACAAGAGAAATTCGAGATTTTTACTTTCTACAATGGCAACATTTTCCTGTTTTTTTTTATTAAAAATATAAAAAAAATTATATAAAAAATTTAGAGCATTCACAAAAGAATTTCTTTTTCAACTTAAAACTAATCTCATGCAAACATTTTCACTTAAAAAATATTTTTTCTATAAGTTTTTTTAAAGAAAAGAACTTTATTTTCTTTTATAAAATTAATTCTTAATACGTTTTGCTTCTATAAATTAATTAAATTGTGTAAAATTTGTCTTTAGATTTTCTTGCTGATAAAATAATAATGTAAATATATTCGTGTAAAGTGAAATTAATATTTATTTATTTATCGATTAATGATGATTTTTTAAATAAGAATAATTAAATAAAATACAGTAGTAACAATAGAGGAAAAAAGAAGAAGAAAACGAAGAGTGTCTTGATTAATTTCTGAAGTCGGCTGAAAATTTAATTTGTATTCTTTCCTGAATTTTTTTTTCTTAGATGTGGGTCATGTTTTCTTGTTTCTTGTTTATTTGTTCGTGTTTTTTCTAAAAATTCCGGTCAGTACTCGCCTATTTTGTGTAGAAAAGCACTTCTTACTTCACTCACACCGTAATAAGTCGATCATTCTCGATATATAAAATATAACTGAATTTAATTAACCATATAGAATTTTTCGTATTTAAAGTTGGTGATTTTTAAGAATTAATTCAAAATAAATTCTTGATGTAATAACAAATTAAAGTAAACACAATGAAGAAATTAAGAAGGGAAATATGTCTGCACTCTGGCTCCCTCTATCGTCGAGTGCGTCAACATCGGGGGGGGTGTCCACGAGCTCCATCTGCCGGTGGAAGGAGGCGACACGAGCTATATAGCCGAAACATTTTTGGAAGTGTGACCAAAAGCGGCAGAGACCGATGTGTGTATTGTGATTTGTTTTCTAGCCGGTTGTGTGAAACTGTTTTGCCATATTGTGTCGGAGTCGTAGGGGGATACGTCTGACGTCATCGGTGAGCGATGCTTTTTTTTATTTTTCTAAAAATTCATCTCGGTCGTAGCTATGGTCGAACGGGACGGAATGCTAGACGGCGTCTGCATTGTCAGACCGTGTTAGGTGGTCAGCCTTGTATGGCATCATGCTGCGATCTCTTATTACTCGCGGTGTGCCTTTAATGCATCGGTCGGCCCCAATAATAAGGATATCCCGATCACGTGACCCCACTGGGCTAGAGGAGTGGTCTATTGACTCTATCCATAAAACATCGCGTATTGTATTCATTCAGCACGAGGATGGTTAAATCTTCCATTTTCTCATGCTAAATAAGAAAGTACGTTAAGTAAGTTTCTCATGCTAAATAAGAAAGTCTTAATTTTGTTTAAAATTTTTAAATTTTTTTAAAAAAACTTTAATTTAAATTCAGTTTGACAGACAGACAAGTAGACGTGCGAGTGGTTTTCCTCTTATTTATTTTATTTTATTTTTTTCGCCGGTTGAAACCAGTTATTTTTATTATCTGATTTTAGAAAGCTTTTAAGAAATGCTCGTTGTTTAAAAATTTCGTATGCATCGCTCTATACTTTTTAATAGTTTCTCTTGGATCTAGTGAATTAATATGAATTTTTATTGATTATTTGATACATACCTTATCCGTGAAGACGTGATCTTACTGATAAGAGAAGCGAACACGATCAAAATTACTGATAAATCATCCTTTTGATCTCTGGAGTCCTTAGCATGTCAAACATAATCAGATCATTCCGAAGGTTGTAAAATCAGAGATAACTTGGAAGTTCCTCTCATCTGTAATGCCAAGATTCTCATAATCCTTAGATTTCTTTAAAGATCTACTGTCGATGTAATCAATCTTCAAATTTTATAGAACAATGGGAGCGATATGCCTCTAGCAAAAGAAGGAAAAGTAGGGCACGAGTCTGCTTGGAACTGCATCGTTTTATAGTGACGAGTGGTTCACTTGCTTCAAATTTCATCACTACTAGATAAAATTCCGACCCGTGAGAGATCTTGCGAGATGGCTTTTTAACATTGTGATATATTGAAATGTTGCATTTTCACGAAGATATTTCTAGTTGCAATATATATAAAAATTATTGATTCTTTTGCATTTTAGCTTTAATAACAGTCTCAAAGGGCTAAAAATGTTCTTTATATGTATTCTTAACAATAAAATTAGTGAACCATTTCAAAATTAAGTAGTTTAATTGCTACATAACCTTGGCCCTTCTAGCGTGCCCATTCTATACTGGGCACGCTGAGACCATTATGTCGAGATCTAAGTTAATCAACGATACTTATTTTTTATTTAAAAAATCCTTGATAAAAATCATTCTCTGATGAATATTCCAGTAATTTTTCATAAAATTAGATTAAAATTTGCATAATATAATCATTGATTAGCTAATGATGAAGACAATCGAATACGCGCATTAGCATCAATTGTTGTTACTGTTATATAAAAATACTTCATAAAAAACGTGTATAAATTAATTTTACCATATTAAAATTTCAGTAGTTACGTCAGAAATTAGCCATTTCTGCTTAATAGCTTTCTTCAAAGTAGGGGACATCAGCGAAACGGGTTGTGCACTTCCGTTTCTCTCATGCGAAACCGACGAAACGTGTCGAAATTACAAAAATTAAGTAGGGAGCGATGTTGACAAGTTTAAATACTAAAATAATGAACAATCGAAGTAAGAAGAAGTAAAACTTTTGATCGATACGGGCTTGATGCCAAGATGACGATCATAAAGAAACATGACCTCTTGGCATAGTTTAGCACAAAATCGAAAATCCGGAACGTTACTATTGTTATATCATTATTTCGATCGAAAAATCGATTCAATTAAAAACTTTTACGTGTTATTTGCATCTTTACGATATTCGATTTATTTTTTAACCATTTTTTTTCTTTTTTTAAGGGATATATTTTCTTCTCTTGAGGAATGAAAGGAATTCTTTACTTCTCTGCTGACCATAATTTTTTTCTTTTGAAGAAATTCTGCATTCTCCCCATTTTTATAGGGCTATTTTTCCATTTAAATTTAAATGTATTGGATATAAATAGATCTCAAGAATGTTTCTTAATGTCAAAAAATACTTTTTAGAGTTTTTCTTAACTTTTTTTCTATTTTATTTAAATGAATTGAAGAAATTTGTTTAGTAATTGATATATCAACCTAAAAAGTTTGGATGTAATCGTTAGGAAATTCTATCAAAGTTGACTCTATTGATTCAATACCTATCCGTAGAAAACGTGAAAAATTTGGACATACTTTTAATAATTATATCTTTTATAATATATTTTTATCTTATTAGTTCCAAAATACAACCTTCAAGAAATATTAATCCATTGATATATACAGTGATAGATTAAGACCTTCCGGGACCTCCAGGCACACAAGATTGGGGTCCTTCTATATAATTTAAGATTATTCTTATTTATTGTTATTATTTGTTTGCTTATTATAAACTACTAACGTCTAATTATACGTATAAAAATATTTATAAATTATTTAACCGAAAAATTGTTTATTTTTTTCCAATTTGGGGCCCTCGAGACCCGGCGCCTCTGGGCATGTGCCTCACATGCCTAGTGGGAAATCCGATATTGAATATGAAGATTTAATTATTCTTCTTATTTTTAAGAATTAAAGAATATTTGTTAAAATTAATTAAAGATAATAATATTCTTCTAGAAATTTACCCCATAAACTTATATATAAGATGCTTACGAATGAGCATTTGAAGTCCATGAGAAAAAAATACAAAATTCGCTTCCTTCTCTTTTCCTATTTATAATAAATTTCGTTTCGTGTCTTTGGCATCTACGATTAAAAATGAGCATTGAGAATAAAAATTTAACGATTTCAAAAGACGATTTAATGCTGTAATTTTATTTTTTATATATTTATACTGGCCTATGTATATGGAAATGAGAATAAGGTATGGTTACCACGTTTCATAAATCTGATTTAAGATGTAAGCAATACAAGTTCTTGTGGTTTAAAAATGAAAAGAGATAACTGTCTAGTTGTAGAAACAATTCTTACTTTTTTCCTTGCTTCTTTTAAGATTATTTTTTTTACCTCAATCTCTTGGTATCCCTTGGGATAGAGCAAAAAACGCTCTTTTGTACAGAAAAAAAAGTAGAAAGTGAATTTCCTTAGATCTTGCAGGAGGAATGTTCCAATCTATAAGGGTATGTTATAGAAAATAATGACTTATTGTGTTGGAACTGATTCCCATCAGCCTTGTCCATCTCCCCAGGCAGATGCTGTGACCAACTGGCAAATCTCTTGTCGTAGGAAAAAGTCGATTTAAATCTGATGAGAAAAGAAGATAATAGATATTGGGAGCAATACATTCCAACATTGAAATGTAAGGATGAAATTAAATGTAAAGTGGCCAATGTTTGGGTTTTTCCCCCTCCCTATTAATTTAATATATTAAACTATACGGTAGAGTGGGATTTAGGAAGTGTTTCTATGTTTAAAGGAGTGATATTGTCTTGATTTGATTGGGAATACTGGTTTCTACAAGAAGTCGCGTAAAGATAAGCTGTGCCAGATAAAGATAGCAAAAGTTTTTAAAATAATTGTACATATTTTAAAGAAAAAGAGCAAATCTTTGATCAATTTTATGCAAAAATTTCAGTTCTTATAACTGGAACAAAAGTAAAGTTACGGTAGTTCGGTAATAAATATTGTCCTTTTTTGAAACTAAAATATATTCCTATATATAAAAGTGAAATTTTATATGAAGTTTTATTATTTTTATGCCAATTTTTATTGTTATAACTCATATCGATATCTATTTTATGAACATTTTCTATTATTTTACGTCAATTTTTTCTATTTTTATACAAAACGGTATAGGTTTTATGTACAACTTTACTATTAGAATTCTGCAAAACAAAACAAAAATGTTGACTTCTTGAAATTGCAGTGGTTATCTTTCGATGGTAGGGATGATAACAAAAACTGTTTTTATATATAAAGAAAATCTGTGAAAGATATCTTCAAGAAGATAAAAATAAAAATATGAATTTTTATTATCATTCTAAAGCGGAGGAAATGCTGAAAAATAATCTGTTTGATTCCCTAAAGGAGAATACATGATCACTATACAGATTTATCTTTACAGGAATAAATGGTAAATATTGATTTCCAAGGAGAAACATGAGCCTGGGAACTTCAGCTTTAAAATATATATTATTTTTATAAAAAGCATAACATTTCTTGAAAAATAAATATCCAACTTTTTCTGAAATTCAATCATTTTGAGAAAGAATAAATAAATAAATAAAAAATTTCAACATTTTAAGTTTAAAAAGAAAGGAAAAATCCCTAAAAGGCTTTACCATGAATTAAAGGTTCGACTATATAAAGCTCTGCATTCCTCTTCGCTGGAGAGTTTTCCCAACTTTTAGAAAAAAATTTTTACCTCAAAAGAGCCTTAAAATGGAGTAAAACTATCCTCTATGGAACTGAATTTGAAGGTGATGTTGCCAAAGTTAGATTTCCCCTAGGTTTCAAATTTTTTGACAGCCTGGAGGGAAATTTCCGACTCAGTGGAGTAAGAAAGGACCCGAAGGATCTTCATCCCCAACCATTGCTTCTACTCATATATAATATATATATGGTGACGCTTTTTCTACATTTCAATTTTAGACCGTCTCCTGCATGAAAAACTTCCTTATGTTGCCATAGCAGCATGTGTCACTGATAACACACACACACAAAAAGAAAAAAAGGAAACATGCTTGTTTACTTTAAAATAACTTACATTATATTTTATTAAAAATTTTATTAGAAAAACCTATAAATATTTAATTTTTTTAAAATAAAATATTTTAAAANGAACTAAAATAAATTGAAAGTCCAATAACCTTAGTAATCATTCTTTCTATTTCTATTCAGTAGTTGGAAATTACTGTTTCCTTATGGCTGTATAAATATTTAACTGATAGTTTGCAAAAACCAACATTGTAATATGGTTTCTTCTTGAAAAGAGTAGATTTCTAGAAGAAAAAAAAAAAAAATATAAAAAGAATGAAGAGAAAAACTACATCTGGATTGAATAAACACCTTAAAAAGCACAGATAAAGTTATTTTTATTCGCAAAGTTTGTATAATAAGATTTTTTGGAGAGTTATTAATAATTTAAAATTGAATAACGTGCAGAATCTATGATGCAGTCGTGGATAGTTACTACTTTTGATCCATTAAATGAGAAAAATATCAAAAAATTAATAAATTATTTTAGTAAATATCTATTATAAATCATTCATGCAGGGAAATTTCTTAGAAAGAAAAAGTTTGAAAGAAAATTAATAAAGGAAAAATGAGAAAAATGTAGCTTTTGTCATAATCATCAAAATAATGAAAGAAATGAAGAAAAATATGAAAAATAATAAGTGATGATGTGGAATATTGATAGTTAAATAGTCTTAAATAATGAAGTAGATAAACAATAGAATAATATTAACGTTTACATAAAATATTACAATAGAAAGAATATACGAATATTCATTAATTATAGAATGAAAATATTTTATAATTTTTAGTTTGTTAAAAGCTTTAAACTAAACAAAATTGTTAATAAATTATTAAAAAAGAGTTTTAAATAAATTGCCATAAAAATAATATTTACATTTAAAATATTTGAAAAATTTTTAATATAGACAAATGTATACATTTAAGTTTTTTTTAGCATAAATTTAAGTTTTATTCAATATAAAACTGTAGTGTTTAAGTTATTTTACCAACTACAAATTTAAAAATTTGTTTACAATAAAAGATAAGCGCTATTAACGTAATAAAATAAAAGTTTAATTTTAAAAATATTGGTAGGAAGACTCAAAGTACGAATAGAAAGTGAGTAGAATAGATAGTGTTTGAGGTTATAAAATTTATTTAACAAATATTTAATGGAGGAAGAAAATGCAGATATCTAAAATTCGATTGTTTGTTCATGTCTTCAGACACTATCGGTTGTGTTGACATTTTTGGAAGTGTTGCTGTCATTCTTTACTGACATATCTCTAGCAACATGACGTGTTCCTCTTCCTCTGTAGACACCTTGCTGTAGGAAAAGTACAAAATGCAGTTCTTTTGTTCAATTCCCTATTGGTTAAGGCTAGACTTCGCATTAACCGTTATCGTACATGGATGATAGGAAAAAATATATATATATAAAAAAATAAAAATCTACAGTCTCTTGAGGATCCATTGTCACGTTACTAGAGATGAAATTTTATGGTTCTTTGTGTTGTTTTTTTGTTTTATTTTTCTGCTCTTAAGTTTTATATCGTTAAGTATTTTAATTATGCAAACGGTTTTTAATTTTGATATTGGTTGTAAAGTTTATAATTATATAATATATATGGTAATTAGATTTGCGCGNACACGGTTAAAGTTAACAAGGGAGTGGCACCCCGACATGTTTGTCCCGTAGACTTGTATATTGTACCGTTGCCACTTCGCCACGCCAGAACCATTGCATCTTTCTCAAATCTCTTTTCAGCGGCATAAACTACAGGATGAGAGCTTTAATTTGATATCTGAACCGTATTTTTAACCCCATTCGTTTACTCCAACTAAGTTGGACAGTGAAACCCTCTTTCAGTTAATATATAGATTATACAGTTCATTTCCATATATGTAGCTTACATTATATAGCTTGTGTATACATACAATTAGACTTTGATTTAGCGCCACTGTTTATTTGCATATGAAATTGGCGCCTAAATCGAGTATGGCGCTAAACTGAAGTAACCCAAACAGTATGAAATGATGTCCGCAAACAGGTTTGACTTTGTTACCACCAATATTATGTGGCTTACACGATTTTGCGTTGAAAACAACATTGAATTTAGTAACTCACTGAAGAGTTCTCTGTTTAATATTTATGGGAAAGATCCGTTGGCGACTATTCATTTGGCACTTTATGAGAGTGACTTTATTTACGATGACACTATATTGAGGTTGACTCTATATNATTAGAATAATTTTATTACAGTTTTCCCATAAGATGGTGTCTTTCAAGGATCTTCTTTTAATCGTCTTGGTCTTAGGAATGAAAATCATTGATGCTAAAGTGAGTAAAAATGTATTTTTCTCTCCCCCTTTTCTCCTGTTCTTGTACTGAGTTGGTTGTTATTGGTCTACTTTAAACGTTATGAATTTTTAAAGGGGGCGAGAGGGATGGAAAGGAAAAAAATGTTTCAAAATTTCAAAATATTGTCGTTGGGAGTAACACATTTAGCTTTTCTGCATCTGGCTTAGAAGTTAGCTGGGGTAGTTGGCAATAAGTCTTGTGTCAACATACGTGCTTTGCTTCTTCAACTGTGTGTATGGGAAGGTGTGGTTTAAGCAAGATAAGAGCATGTCAGTAGCCAAAGTGCAGCTGCTAGCATCCCGCCGACACTCCTCCGTGGCTGTCAGATAAATTGAGATGTCAACGCGACTCCCTGTCACTTCTACTCAATATGGATGGACAAGTAGACGTAGTTCTTACTGTAGAGTAGATAACTAATACAAACAATCCTGTGTGCATCTGTTGCTTGCTTGTTTAGCCTCCTCATGCGTGTGCAACCTGCTGTTTTTATTGTTAATCCCCCGAACCAGGGATTGTTTACATTCTACTTTCCAAAAGAGCAAAACTTAAATTTCACTTGTAAAGAACGTAAAAGAACGTAAATTCACCGGAATAACGTTGCTCCCGCTTAAAAATAAAAAAAAAAAAAAAATTGATAGAAAAATCACCGGTTTAATTGTTCTTGCGTTTTACAAGACTGATTTTTCTGTATAGGTTGCTTAGCAACGTGATGTACAACACAAGAAAGGTCATTTACAGTCATCTGTTATCGTAAAATTACGTTAAGAAGCAGTGTTATAGTAAACATATTTATTTACTTAATTGAACTTTGGTGACGTGAAGTATGTCTCGACCTGCGTAATATATAGGGCTATTAAAAATTTCAGTTTACAGTTTAGTAAGCGTAAAAAACGATGTGATGCAAGGAGACAGGACAGGAAAATGTAGTGAGTATAAGGCAAAATTAGTTAAATGATCATTACGTTAAAACGGGGTAAAACGAAATGAAATATTACTCCACGTAAACACGGGAAAAGAAGGAAATTACGCTTAAATACGAAGTTAAATTGAAGTATGGATGGTGTAAAACTGGCAAAGAATATGATGACAAGAAAGAAATTGAGTTAAAATTGGGTTTAAAAATTAAAAAATGCAGTTTGAAGAAAGAAATAAGACAAATTGCAATGAAATTTTGCTCTAAATCAAAGTTGCAAATTAATTTTTTAATCATTTAATTCAAATGGAATTTAAAACAGCAATTTTTAAAATATAAAAATGAAATATTGTATACGTAGTATTAAAACTATTGAGTTTCGTGTAAAATAAGGTAAAAAAAAACTGTAAACAGATATTAAAATAGTATTAACGAGGTTATGTAAAAAAACTAGAAAAATACACATGAAAATTTTATTTAGAAAGTGTTTAAGATACAAAAATACAAATAGGATGTGACGTTAAAACGCGGTTTATATTTATCAAAAAAAAAAAGTCTTTGAAAGAGCATTACGTTAAGACAAAATGAAAATATTTCAAAGGAATGTTTTATATTAAAACACTGTACAAAAACAATATAGTGAGAGATGTTGAGGAAAAAAAGAAAAATTAAGAAAAAGAAAAAAAAAACTTTAAAGTTATATTAAAAGAAAATAAATAAGAAAATTCTACAGGAGTTAGCAAGAACACGCAATCTTCAGAAAGGCTTTTATTAATAGATATATTATTGATATACCTCGCAATAAAAATATAACAGATTTCAGCGCAGAACGAAGTAAAATAACCTTTTTCAATCGATAAATACCCTTAAGAATCGAACGTACTATATTTAACACGTGCAAAAGTAGTGATAAAAATCGAAGATTACATTTTAAAAAAAAGGAAAATATATTAATTTTCACAATAAAATTATAATAAATTGCATTATTTTTACCTACTGGTGAACGTTTTCAATCAATAAATAAATAAAAATAAAAAATAATAATAATAATCGAAAACACAAACCAAACATTTACAGTTTAATTTCGATTTAGCACCAACCTGAAACTGGCGCTAAATCGAGTGTGGCGTTAATCTACCTCAAACAAAAAGAATTATATGTTCTAATGATGTTTAGTGATAATATTGGTTTCAACAATGCAAAATCGTACATTACTTAATTAATTTAGTGATACTGAAGGAGGTCTGTGTTTTATAATTATGGAACAGATCCATTCATAAGTATTCATTAACGCTTTGAGGGTGGCTTGTTTAGGAAGACGTTATATCGAAGTTTGGCTGCTAATTTCCTTGCAAATTTTAAATATTCGATCTCGCCACTCATACGTAGATTAAAATACTTGAATTTGACTGAAATTGAAATAGTAAATCTTCAGTTAAAATGGAGTTACGTGCATATTCTGATGCCCTGTATCGTATACACAGCAATGAAAGGTCCGTAACAACTCATCTCCAAATATTCTCGCTTCATTTGATTTCAAGCAGAATAATATAACTAATGAAACAGAATATTATTAATTAAATATGATAACATTAGTTAATTAATAAATATCAGTAACTCGAAACTGTTATCCGTTATTGCATAGTTATTAATTAACTGAACACTTTCGTCGAATTTAAATGCTTCCATTTTCCTGTCAATTAGTTGAAATTGGTATTACTTCATTATTAACTCCGGAAATATAAGCTAATTTCTATGTTATAATTTAATAATTTTACAAAATTACATTTCTTCTTTGTTATAATTAATTTTCTTCAAATTAAATTTATATAACTCGTATATGTATATAAGTTTTTTTCAATGAATTGCTTGCTGTCGTTCACAAAGGCACGAAAAACAAAATAAGTATTAAGCGTAATTAAAGTTTTTTATAAAAGAATAATTCCGTACTCTGTTTAACAGTGATTTTCTTAGAAAGAATTAAATAAGTTAAGCGTAACACATTAAAAATTAATTTTTATTACTCTGTAGACGTTTGCATGGTTTTTATCATCGGATCGTAATTATTGTAATTAAAAAAGGGAGTTTAATAACAGCGAGTGCAATTTGAGATTTTTGTTTTATTACTATTTATTTTTATTAAAATTTTTCAACAAGAGAAAAAGGAGAAATAAATTTTTAACAGAGAAACTACAAGATATGACCTTTTGATCTTTATTCTAGAAGATAATTTTTCTCTATTAATATAGAAAAGGTCAACAACTGAAGTAAAATTTTTTGCTCTGTTTGAAAATTCTTTATAAGATTATCTTAAAACAATCCTTATAAAGGCTAATATGATTTATAAAATCAGATTTTAAAGAAAATGATTTCTTTTAAGGTAAGTTTTGCTTAAGATTTGTATAAAGATGGGCTTTAATGCACATTTTTTTCAATACATTATTTTTTTTTAAAGACTAATAAACTTTCTCTTCTAGAAAAACATTAGTTTTTTTTTATTATAATAATATTTAAAGTAGAAAGTGATTTTTATTGTAAGGAAATTTTTCAATATTTTACATCAAATGCTATGCTTTTTCTTATTTACTGTATTGTTTGTTCTTTTATATAGTTAAAAAATCCAAACTTTTTAAAAATTTATTTTAAAAATTATTTATTATTATTTGTGAAATTTAAATTGAATATTAAGAAAATTATTAAGATTGAAAATATTGAATTTCTTGTTTCTAGTAAGTAATGAGATTAAACAGGATGGCCCAAAAGTCAGTTAACCTTCGTAAAGCATGAATATCCATTTTATTCAAATAATTTATTACTTACAAACTGCAAAGATGTTTTTTCTATGTTCGATACATAAATTAGCGCTTTGGCATCTTTTCAACCCACGATGAGATGGACATACATACATACATACATACATACATAAGAGGAAATTAATGGAGAGCACTTTACAATCTATATTTTTATGTAAAAAACATAAAAGGTAAGTGATATAAATTAAATAAACCGTCGCTCATCAGTGACCGAGTGGATAAAACCACTGAACACTTTTAGCTGGTCATGGGTTCGCTCCTGACAAAAGAGACACGTAGAGTTTTCTGGGTTTTTCTATGAAAAACTGGCTCCTATTTAGAGCCCAGTTTACCATCTTGGCAGGCATCGCCTGTTGGCAGATTGGCCAAGTGTTATGTTGCCTTATTCCAACAATCCTTCCACAAATTGCTGACTTCTTGCAATCTTACTGAATTAATTGAAAATGCACGATTAACTGACTTTTGGGCTTTACTATTTTACATTAGTTTATTTTAATGTTTTACGAATTGAAATGTTGAAAATATAAATTGTTATTTTGTATTGTGCAGCGTTAATGATGCTGAACAATAGTATTACGTGGTATATTCAGTTTACTTGCATTATATTATTAATCATCGTAACTGGAATAATAAATTTATCGTTTATATATATAACACTTTGTGATTGTGCACTAAATAGGGATCTCATGCTTTAGTATGGGGTAATCGATATACTGAGTAATGATACTGAAACTAAGTTGCCATATTACATATGTATTCCTTATTTGTTGTCGTATAATACGAGTAAAATTAATGATATTTTGCAGTTTTATTTCTGGTTCATAGTGTATTGATTTATGTGCAATGATGCACGCAACTTTTATGTACTACATTGTACTCTACTTTCGCACAATGTTATACATAATTATGTTGAATACTTGGATATTGTATGGAAAGTTTACGAAGAACCACGCATTTGGATGCAATAAACACATGGCATAAACGAATTTATCTATAATTAAGCTTATTACAGATTTTAAAACGAATATTACAACGTACAGACAATAATTACATGATAAATTCTTATAAAAATACAGTTACAGAATAGAATATTGTGTTGAGTAATGATCCTCGCCTCAAATAATCAGTTACATATTTAATACTAAATGAAAGATTCAAAACTTGACGTAATGTTTATAGTTTTATTATTAAAATTATTGAAAGATTTCAACTCCAGCAATGTGCAATTCAGTACAGTGGCACCTTCAAACAACATCCATTATTTATTTATTTATTTTTTATGTCCCCGCAGTGGCCGTTCTTCAGGGGTGTGACTGTATTTTAAAGTTTTTTTCTTCATAGTTCCTTTTTATAAAATATTTTTTATCGATTAAACTGAAGAAAATTGTATGTCTATAATCGAAATGCATTTTTATAATATGACGACAAAGAAAAACAATTTTTTTTTTTTTTTGAAGAATACAGTTTGCTACAATCTTTTAACACTTTAAAGCTTTTTTAGCCGTATGGTAATAGCTTACAATGGTTTAATAACTACAAAAAGAATAAAATGTTTCAGGTAAGAGATGTTTATGTTATATTTTTTTGGATTTTTCCACATTGATAGCTTTTAATACATCAAAGCAGCTGTGGTATGTTAGGTTGTTTTAGTTGGGGAATGTTCGGTATGGCAGTGATCGTGTGTTCGAATCTACCCAGGAATTGTTTCTTTATTGACTGAAGCTAACTAAATGTTTTCTATAGTAAGAAATGTTACACTCAGAAGTGCTGAATTTGTTAGGGAAGGTTTCAGAATGTCTTCCTTCACGTGCCATAAAAAAATCTAGGATATAATTTGAGTACATTAAAGTAATCTTATTGTTATTAGACATCCGAGAAGCAGTTTAAACAATTATTATGGCGAATATGACATTCTTTAATATCAAATTTATATAATGTTAGGTTTAAAATAATCGAGTAAAATCTTCTCTGGTAGCTGTCAAACGGGTTAGTGCACCTTGACTTTCTTTTCGTGTCTTTCTAATTTCGCCATCTCTGCGCCTGTCATCAGACATATGCAATGATGCAAAAGTGTCGATAGTAACTATGAGGTAATAGCTTCTATTTTCTCTCGATAACCTCAAGGGGAAGATCGCCTGCAGCTGACAGGTGAGATGACCGGTCTTGGGACCGCCAGCTGTTCTTGTCATCAAAGTTGTGACATAACTCGTGCATTTTCTCTTCCCATTAAAGCAGTAAAATGAAAACTGTGTAACTCTTGGGGCCTATAAAATTAACTCCTTGATTGTTAGGTCACAATAGAACGGTGGCTCTGACTCGATAACGACTTTACGCTGTCGGGATCCTAATAAACTTCCCCCTCGTGCTAAATATAGTCACGTGACGCGTAATAAAGTATCCGTCGGGTCAAAGTGGAGAAAGTACTGCGATAAATTCCGTAACGAATCAAAAGTTATCTGTGTAAGATCTGTCTGACGTAATTTTCTAAGTTGTTTTTATGTTTTATAAAAAAAAAATAAAATAAAACGGGGGCGTTGCTGCAAAGTTTTTAAAATTTCCATCTCCATCCTTTGCGCTATCCTCTACTCGGGATGGAGGTTAATGTTTCCATTTTAAATGATAACTTTAACGCTTCGGTGCGAGAAAGGTGACGTTTACAGTTTTATAAAGCAAAAATAATACTCTTTTAGTGTATTTTACAACCAAAAAACAGCATTTCTCCTCTATAAACGCCGTGCTTCGGGTTATATTATGCAAGAAACAGGATGTAACAAGACAACATACCTTGTTCTATCTTCCGTATTTATCTCTACAACAAAGAGAAAAGGCTGTAAAATTGATTTTATTCTCGAAGTAGCGGCACCACAACTCTAAAATTGCAACTACTCTTCAAGACTGTAACAATATAATGCGCTTAGTTCACATCCGAAATGATTTAAAAGGTAGGAATTTAAACAGGTTTTCACACATTTAATCGAATTTAAAACATAGGACTAATGTTTATCCACTTAAGCCAAGTTAATGCTTTTAAGAGTTCTTAAATGGGAAATTTCGAAATTAGATTTTGCTCCTGGAATTTTCAATACTTGTAACGTTAAATCTTTATAAAAAAATAAAATGTTTATATATATATTTAAGCTTGCTTTTTACCACTTCAAAGCAGTTTTAAATAATGAATTTTAAAGCAATTTATCACTTAATTTCTCTGCATATATTTAACAGTTAAAAAAATAATAATAAAATAAACTACAATTTTTAACGAGCCTCTCGTCGACTTTCAGATTAATAATTTTCCATTTCGGCAATGTAAAATAATTTTTTTTTATGTTAAATTATACTTTAATTACGGGTTCGAATTTCGATAGCAACCGTATCGAAATTTTATTCTTCCATCTGCAGAATTTGAACGATAAATTATAGGTTATAGATGATACCAGCTCCATTATCGTATTAGAAGTAAAATTTATGCTCCATCAGCTTTGCTTCACGAGATAAATGATGTTGCAATGACTTTACCTAGAATTATCTGATGTAAGATGTCGATGTATGGCTGAGGGTTAAGTTTACCATTTGGTTGTCGCTTGTGTCACACCTGCCATGACTTACAACGTCATTGAGGTCTATTGTCCTATTTGTCTTGTCCAAAATATCTGCCTTCGCTTGTTTTTTTTTTTTTTTTTATCTCTGGCCCTTAAATTGTGATTTTTATCTCGAATTTTTCTCAAATTTTTCTAAAAATCTTAAAGGAAAAAAAAGAATACAAATTGCTTCAGTGTACGTTCTTTTTGTATTTGTACTAACCTTAATTTAATTGATCAAATTTTTATTTAGCTTCGTATAACTTGAAAGTTTGCTATACAATTTTCATTTTTTCTTTGTATCCGAGAAAACGAGCTGTTTAAAGTGAAAATAACTGGCTATTGTTATTTTAAAAAAAAAGAAAGAAGAAAAANTTAATGGTAATTATTTTTAGCAATTTTTCAAACTATTAACGAAACGGAACACCTGCAATTTACTTTAAATGGTCGGCTTGACGGTATTTTTCGTCAGGGGGAGACTTTTGGGGATTTTGATTTTGATAGATGTAGACTTAATGCCACTTTAAGTGGTGAACTTGTAACTTGCAAATGTATCTAAGTAGATGTTGTCCCGTACTTAGAACGGGAAAATAAGCCTATAAAACTGCAAAAGAACGATGAGGTTTAGTACTTTTATGTGTTTTAACCCATTTGTTCGCCTCATTAAACAGAACCCCGTTAATCGAGAAGAAAATGGAGTTTTACTGTTTGAGATAGGTTTCATGTATTGTTTTCTATCTAACGGCTAGAATTTGGATTAAATCGGTTGAGAAGTATCAAAGTTATCGCGCGGTTAAATTAGAGAAGTACGCTGACAACCGACGTGACGAATCTGACGCTTACATAAGCTATTTTTTAAGTAAGAAAATTAATTGAATGTAATTAAAATTAACGATCTAAAAGAGATATAAGTGTCTTAGTTTCATTTGTGCCAAATTTCCTAAATAAAATCTATAGAATTTTCATTAATTTTAAACTTTTTTTAGTGGATGAAGAGTTTAAAAATATTCAAGTGTTAAGTGAAAAATTTTAAAGAGAAAGCAAGAATGGATCAACTTTATTATCTTTGATGGCATTTTTTATTATGTTTTCGAGCAAACAAATAGCATTTTAGGCTGCATCAATAAAAGATAACAACAGCTTCCACTAACAATAGTAACAATAGCCCCTAAAGGAAAAATTCTTTTTTCTTCTACAGAAATTTGTTTTTTTTTTAAGTTTTTGAAACTGGAAAATTTCAATTTTTAATTTTTTTCCAATAATAACAACAATCATAATAATGATGATAATAATAATTTCTAATATAAAAAATAAAGTAAAATATGTCTCCGTTGACAGAAATTGATATATTATGCTAAATTTTCACAGAAAAATTATTTCTAAAAGTCATTTATTATAATTTTCCGTGTTTTTTTTTCTTTTATTTTCAGTTTACTGATCAAAGATTAGAATAAAAAGAACCCCTTTTTATTCTATTCTATTTTTAAATGTTATTTCCATATGTTTGGTTTTTGTTTCCAAATCAGTTTTTTGATATTCTAATTCTTGCTGTTGGACCGAAAAATCGAAAATTAAAAAGAAACTTTAATGTAATTTTTCAAAATTTTCGACATGTTTTATTATATGTACAGTGTTCCCAAAAGTCAGTTTACCACGCTAGCGATTAAGAAACTTTGCAAGAAAATTTGTAGCTTGTGAATGTGTGACGAAACAAAGATATGAGACGTGTTCGATTCGTTGAGTTGCCCATATTTTTACATAAATTTGACACCATATTACAGAATTTCCCATTGTAAAGTTGGCCCACTAGTGGCCGGGTGGAAAAAACCACTACATACTGGTTGAAGGTTCGGCACTAAATATGGAATTTTTAGGGTAATTTTCACGTGTGCAACATATAAGTAGGGGCCAATTTCCCCTTAGAAAGTCCTTCTGGCAGATTATTCTTTTCATACCCATTATAATTTGGCTGCTGATCAAGAAGCATGGGCGCCAACTCAAGGGTCTAGACCCGTTCATCCTCTTGTTTTAAATGGTGTTTGGTCACTCACAGTTGTAGAGTAGAAAGTTTTTTATTTAAAAGTTGGTTTGCATGCTTACATATTTTTATTACATTCTTAAATCAAAACTTAGCCTATGCTAATATCTTGGTATAGTTGAACTCGCGGATTCATTGTTTTCTCCTCCACTAAATTGTTTTTATTGCAAGAGTGAATATTAAAAACCAGTAAAAACATAGAAAAGTAATATTCTGCAATAAAATTAAATTTTTAAAAATTTTTGGCTCTCCACCGACGGGCCCTGTATGTGGCCATTTTTTTATACTAATCGTGGGATGGCTCAGGCCCACAATGGGTGGTGAGGGACTGGGCCCGATATATCCATGATAGACCTCTCATAAAAAAATTTCTGTGGTTGCTCGCCCGGATCGATCCTGGCACCCCCATAGCGAATAAGTTAACGCCTTAACCGCCTCTGCGACCAGGCCGTCAATCAAACTTAATGAATGCTGTTTCTTATTTTCTGCAAATTTTTCAGTATTTTGCAAATGCCATTCTTCAGCGTATCAATTATTTTGATTTGATCTCGTTAACCTTTTTTATATCCATAAATGAACATGCATTCTCGTTTATATTCATACACTAAGCTAAAAAAAGTCTGAGCTTAATATATATCAAAGTTTCTCTTCCTACAGTACATTTCTTTCAGCTTCACTACCAATTTTTGGCGTCAGCACGTCTTCACAGAATGACGCTTTCGTTTTAAATGATAGTCATAACGCATGAACATTGTGTGCGGGTCATAGCTTTGGCCATGCCTGAACTAGATAATACATAGCCAATTGTTCGCTGTATTATAATACGTAATATAAATTACATTTAATTAAGCGTAATTATCTTTATAATTGTAATAAATGCAATAAATTTTATCATCATCTATATTACAATTATGACAAATTATCTGGATATCGGCTTACGTGATATTAACTTAAACAATAGAGATATTATTTCTTTTATGTATTATTTACTAAAATATCTATTATCCGGGACCAGATTTACATATAAGCTAAACAAGCTGCAGTTTAGGGCCTGACATTATGATTCTAAGTTGTAGCATATTAGGGGGAGGGGACTTGTTATATGTTACTCGTTGTGGCCCTAAGTTATAAGTTTATTACTGCTGTTTATCTCATAATAATTCTAACGGAAATATATATATATATATATATAAATGTTATTAAAAAGTTATTCTAATTACAAAATGAGATAATTGTTTGAACAATAACCTAGTTAATGTAATAATACGAAAGGTATGATATAATAACGTATATAAACATCCAGTTAATGGATAAACATTCGTATTCACAAGTGTATAATAAGTTGTGATGTACAATAAACAACTCATATAGAATTATTTAATCACTGCTTTAGAAGATAATCATTAGATGATAACTGAAAATATACATGAGTAATATTTAATGATTAACATATAACAAATTTCTTGTATGTATTAAGTATAATATACATCTCTTGTAATATTTACATAGTAACTATAATATAATACACGGTAACCATAGTAACCATAGTATTATCGGTATATTTAGTGACGTAATGAGATTAACTAGATTATTGTCATCACTCATCAGTCTTGGAGTCCATGAACTGGTTTCAGTCCGATAATCAATTTTTCTGCATTCTTTTCTGTCATTTATTCTTCGATTATGTCTTTATGAGTCTTTTCAAGATAATAAGATAAGATATTATTATCTGTCGATAATGGCAGATAAAACTGATAAGTCAAAATTCGGTTCGATAATTAAGAAAAACGATCTTAGTTTAGTGCTGTATTAACTGATAAATCTGTTTTTGTTTTGGTAGAAGTTTACCTCACTTTAATAGTCCATTAATAGATAAAAATATAACATTTTTCTACAGTAAATGACAAGATTCTTAAATGAATTGAGATCATTTTTACCGTATTTTTTATTATTTATATAAATAATTTAATTGTTTATAAATATCTAAAATAATTATGTCTACATTTTCCGTGTTTTTTTTTCTTTTATTTTCAGTTTACTGATCAAAGATTAGAATAAAAAGAACCCCTTTTTATTCTATTCTATTTTTAAATGTTATTTCCATATGTTTGGTTTTTGTTTCCAAATCAGTTTTTTGATATTCTAATTCTTGCTGTTGGACCGAAAAATCGAAAATTAAAAAGAAACTTTAATGTAATTTTTCAAAATTTTCGACATGTTTTATTATATGTACAGTGTTCCCAAAAGTCAGTTTACCACGCTAGCGATTAAGAAACTTTGCAAGAAAATTTGTAGCTTGTGAATGTGTGACGAAACAAAGATATGAGACGTGTTCGATTCGTTGAGTTGCCCATATTTTTACATAAATTTGACACCATATTACAGAATTTCCCATTGTAAAGTTGGCCCACTAGTGGCCGGGTGGAAAAAACCACTACATACTGGTTGAAGGTTCGGCACTAAATATGGAATTTTTAGGGTAATTTTCACGTGTGCAACATATAAGTAGGGGCCAATTTCCCCTTAGAAAGTCCTTCTGGCAGATTATTCTTTTCATACCCATTATAATTTGGCTGCTGATCAAGAAGCATGGGCGCCAACTCAAGGGTCTAGACCCGTTCATCCTCTTGTTTTAAATGGTGTTTGGTCACTCACAGTTGTAGAGTAGAAAGTTTTTTATTTAAAAGTTGGTTTGCATGCTTACATATTTTTATTACATTCTTAAATCAAAACTTAGCCTATGCTAATATCTTGGTATAGTTGAACTCGCGAATTCATTGTTTTCTCCTCCACTAAATTGTTTTTATTGCAAGAGTGAATATTAAAAACCAGTAAAAACATAGAAAAGTAATATTCTGCAATAAAATTAAATTTTTAAAAATTTTTGGCTCTCCACCGACGGGCCCTGTATGTGGCCATTTTTTTATACTAATCGTGGGATGGCTCAGGCCCACAATGGGTGGTGAGGGACTGGGCCCGATATATCCATGATAGACCTCTCATAAAAAAATTTCTGTGGTTGCTCGCCCGGATCGATCCTGGCACCCCCATAGCGAATAAGTTAACGCCTTAACCGCCTCTGCGACCAGGCCGTCAATCAAACTTAATGAATGCTGTTTCTTATTTTCTGCAAATTTTTCAGTATTTTGCAAATGCCATTCTTCAGCGTATCAATTATTTTGATTTGATCTCGTTAACCTTTTTTATATCCATAAATGAACATGCATTCTCGTTTATATTCATACACTAAGCTAAAAAAAGTCTGAGCTTAATATATATCAAAGTTTCTCTTCCTACAGTACATTTCTTTCAGCTTCACTACCAATTTTTGGCGTCAGCACGTCTTCACAGAATGACGCTTTCGTTTTAAATGATAGTCATAACGCATGAACATTGTGTGCGGGTCATAGCTTTGGCCATGCCTGAACTAGATAATACATAGCCAATTGTTCGCTGTATTATAATACGTAATATAAATTACATTTAATTAAGCGTAATTATCTTTATAATTGTAATAAATGCAATAAATTTTATCATCATCTATATTACAATTATGACAAATTATCTGGATATCGGCTTACGTGATATTAACTTAAACAATAGAGATATTATTTCTTTTATGTATTATTTACTAAAATATCTATTATCCGGGACCAGATTTACATATAAGCTAAACAAGCTGCAGTTTAGGGCCTGACATTATGATTCTAAGTTGTAGCATATTAGGGGGAGGGGACTTGTTATATGTTACTCGTTGTGGCCCTAAGTTATAAGTTTATTACTGCTGTTTATCTCATAATAATTCTAACGGAAATATATATATATATATATAAATGTTATTAAAAAGTTATTCTAATTACAAAATGAGATAATTGTTTGAACAATAACCTAGTTAATGTAATAATACGAAAGGTATGATATAATAACGTATATAAACATCCAGTTAATGGATAAACATTCGTATTCACAAGTGTATAATAAGTTGTGATGTACAATAAACAACTCATATAGAATTATTTAATCACTGCTTTAGAAGATAATCATTAGATGATAACTGAAAATATACATGAGTAATATTTAATGATTAACATATAACAAATTTCTTGTATGTATTAAGTATAATATACATCTCTTGTAATATTTACATAGTAACTATAATATAATACACGGTAAGCATAGTAACCANATCGTATTAGAAGTAAAATTTATGCTCCATCAGCTTTGCTTCACGAGATAAATGATGTTGCAATGACTTTACCTAGAATTATCTGATGTAAGATGTCGATGTATGGCTGAGGGTTAAGTTTACCATTTGGTTGTCGCTTGTGTCACACCTGCCATGACTTACAACGTCATTGAGGTCTATTGTCCTATTTGTCTTGTCCAAAATATCTGCCTTCGCTTGTTTTTTTTTTTTTTTTATCTCTGGCCCTTAAATTGTGATTTTTATCTCGAATTTTTCTCAAATTTTTCTAAAAATCTTAAAGGAAAAAAAAGAATACAAATTGCTTCAGTGTACGTTCTTTTTGTATTTGTACTAACCTTAATTTAATTGATCAAATTTTTATTTAGCTTCGTATAACTTGAAAGTTTGCTATACAATTTTCATTTTTTCTTTGTATCCGAGAAAACGAGCTGTTTAAAGTGAAAATAACTGGCTATTGTTATTTTAAAAAAAAAGAAAGAAGAAAAACTTTAAGTGGGAAATCAGAAAACAAATCTTTTAAAGAAAATTACTTTGAAAACATTTTAAAAACTTTCTTCAAAGGAGATTATGTTGCGATTCCTGAAACTGTTTTTCCACCTATAACGAATTCCCATTATAGTGAACTCGATACCTTCCTGAATTATTAATAGAAATGTTGTTTATAACCAGCCATTCTTCGAAAAATTTCAATAATTTGCTATAAGAGTTATAGCCTATTTACATATATATATATATATATATATTTTTACATTAATTTTCAAGCTTTTGAAGTAAGTAGTCCATATCTAGAAAATATTGAAAATGGTGGCTTTTAATACAATTAATAATTGTTCTGATTTATAAAGAATATTTTCGTAAATGTAGTTTGTATTTCTTGCACAATATCTTTCAAGATTTCACTATTCGGTTTCTAACGAAATTTCAAAATGGCGCCTTATTCTAAAAAATATTTCTAATTAATGATCTTATTTTGTAAATTTCAAATATTAAAATGGTTGTACTTCGAAATAGCGTTACTTTTATAATATATATTAACATTTATAATATATATTAAAAGACAGTATCTAAAACGTTGGCTGAATTAGCTGGCAATAGCTTTTTTTATTTATATATATATATTTTTTTTATTAAAAAAATTTTTTAAATACAAAATGTATTTTAAATTAATTTTTTAAACAAATATGTTTTAAAATAACGTTAACGTTTATAATAAAAACTTATTATAAACGTTAACGTTTATAATAAGTTTTTATTATAAAGATTCGCATTCAAAATAACGAATATTTAATATGATCGTCCGATCCAACATTCAAACCAATCAAGTCTTTAGATTTAAATATTCAAACATAAAGAGCTTATTGGTTACTGGTTTGACGTTATCGAAAATTTGAAGATCTGATTGGTTTATAACATTTTCAAAATAATCATTTAAAATTCTGCACAAAAATAACAATTCTTAGTTTAATTTTCAAATATTTATGGAAAAAAATTTCAATATTTATATTTAAAGAATTCATAAAAAAGAAAATCTCGAAAAAATTCGTTTTAAATGCAATTCGCTAGGGATATATCTTTCCTCCATTTTGAATAATCGTAAATAGAGGTTAAACCTGTTTGGAAACTTTATTTTGAGTAACGTAAGGATATATAAAATGATTTTCTAATAATATATAAAACCTCAAGGAAATTTGTTTTTCTCTTACATATCAATTTAATTATGAAGAGCGGAAGACTGTATATTTTTCTTTTTACCAAATAAATAACATGGACTTTGCAAACATAAGGTTTCCCCAGGGAAACGAAAGCAATGAAGAAAAAAAAAAAGGAAAAAACCCGATTTACTGCGATCGATTTAGGAATTCGGGAGTCAGATAGGTAGAGAGAGAAGGAAGATGGAGGAGGGAAAAAAGCAAAGGATGGTATCACCATTTATTTGTTTCTGAACTTCAAACGAAACCACCTGACACAGCTCGTAAATATTTTCTGTAACAACTATTGCATTTGGTCATTTGCACTTTTTTCCCCTTTTCCAGACTTCTCGTCTAGTAAAATAATGGTGGCTGTAGTTAAGCAGCATGTTTAGTAGTTTTTCAGTAGATTTTTAGTAGAAACACTTTTTTTAAAAATTCATGATGATGATTATCATCATCAATTACTAATATATATTTTTACATTAATTTTCAAGCTTTTGAAGTAAGTAGTCCATATCTAGAAAATATTGAAAATGGTGGCTTTTAATACAATTAATAATTGTTCTGATTTATAAAGAATATTTTCGTAAATGTAGTTTGTATTTCTTGCACAATATCTTTCAAGATTTCACTATTCGGTTTCTAACGAAATTTCAAAATGGCGCCTTATTCTAAAAAATATTTCTAATTAATGATCTTATTTTGTAAATTTCAAATATTAAAATGGTTGTACTTCGAAATAGCGTTACTTTTATAATATATATTAACATTTATAATATATATTAAAAGACAGTATCTAAAACGTTGGCTGAATTAGCTGGCAATAGCTTTTTTTATTTATATATATATATTTTTTTTATTAAAAAAATTTTTTAAATACAAAATGTATTTTAAATTAATTTTTTAAACAAATATGTTTTAAAATAACGTTAACGTTTATAATAAAAACTTATTATAAACGTTAACGTTTATAATAAGTTTTTATTATAAAGATTCGCATTCAAAATAACGAATATTTAATATGATCGTACGATCCAACATTCAAACCAATCAAGTCTTTAGATTTAAATANTTTTAATGGTAATTATTTTTAGCAATTTTTCAAACTATTAACGAAACGGAACACCTGCAATTTACTTTAAATGGTCGGCTTGACGGTATTTTTCGTCAGGGGGAGACTTTTGGGGATTTTGATTTTGATAGATGTAGACTTAATGCCACTTTAAGTGGTGAACTTGTAACTTGCAAATGTATCTAAGTAGATGTTGTCCCGTACTTAGAACGGGAAAATAAGCCTATAAAACTGCAAAAGAACGATGAGGTTTAGTACTTTTATGTGTTTTAACCCATTTGTTCGCCTCATTAAACAGAACCCCGTTAATCGAGAAGAAAATGGAGTTTTACTGTTTGAGATAGGTTTCATGTATTGTTTTCTATCTAACGGCTAGAATTTGGATTAAATCGGTTGAGAAGTATCAAAGTTATCGCGCGGTTAAATTAGAGAAGTACGCTGACAACCGACGTGACGAATCTGACGCTTACATAAGCTATTTTTTAAGTAAGAAAATTAATTGAATGTAATTAAAATTAACGATCTAAAAGAGATATAAGTGTCTTAGTTTCATTTGTGCCAAATTTCCTAAATAAAATCTATAGAATTTTCATTAATTTTAAACTTTTTTTAGTGGATGAAGAGTTTAAAAATATTCAAGTGTTAAGTGAAAAATTTTAAAGAGAAAGCAAGAATGGATCAACTTTATTATCTTTGATGGCATTTTTTATTATGTTTTCGAGCAAACAAATAGCATTTTAGGCTGCATCAATAAAAGATAACAACAGCTTCCACTAACAATAGTAACAATAGCCCCTAAAGGAAAAATTCTTTTTTCTTCTACAGAAATTTGTTTTTTTTTTAAGTTTTTGAAACTGGAAAATTTCAATTTTTAATTTTTTTCCAATAATAACAACAATCATAATAATGATGATAATAATAATTTCTAATATAAAAAATAAAGTAAAATATGTCTCCGTTGACAGAAATTGATATATTATGCTAAATTTTCACAGAAAAATTATTTCTAAAAGTCATTTATTATAATTTTCCGTGTTTTTTTTTCTTTTATTTTCAGTTTACTGATCAAAGATTAGAATAAAAAGAACCCCTTTTTATTCTATTCTATTTTTAAATGTTATTTCCATATGTTTGGTTTTTGTTTCCAAATCAGTTTTTTGATATTCTAATTCTTGCTGTTGGACCGAAAAATCGAAAATTAAAAAGAAACTTTAATGTAATTTTTCAAAATTTTCGACATGTTTTATTATATGTACAGTGTTCCCAAAAGTCAGTTTACCACGCTAGCGATTAAGAAACTTTGCAAGAAAATTTGTAGCTTGTGAATGTGTGACGAAACAAAGATATGAGACGTGTTCGATTCGTTGAGTTGCCCATATTTTTACATAAATTTGACACCATATTACAGAATTTCCCATTGTAAAGTTGGCCCACTAGTGGCCGGGTGGAAAAAACCACTACATACTGGTTGAAGGTTCGGCACTAAATATGGAATTTTTAGGGTAATTTTCACGTGTGCAACATATAAGTAGGGGCCAATTTCCCCTTAGAAAGTCCTTCTGGCAGATTATTCTTTTCATACCCATTATAATTTGGCTGCTGATCAAGAAGCATGGGCGCCAACTCAAGGGTCTAGACCCGTTCATCCTCTTGTTTTAAATGGTGTTTGGTCACTCACAGTTGTAGAGTAGAAAGTTTTTTATTTAAAAGTTGGTTTGCATGCTTACATATTTTTATTACATTCTTAAATCAAAACTTAGCCTATGCTAATATCTTGGTATAGTTGAACTCGCGAATTCATTGTTTTCTCCTCCACTAAATTGTTTTTATTGCAAGAGTGAATATTAAAAACCAGTAAAAACATAGAAAAGTAATATTCTGCAATAAAATTAAATTTTTAAAAATTTTTGGCTCTCCACCGACGGGCCCTGTATGTGGCCATTTTTTTATACTAATCGTGGGATGGCTCAGGCCCACAATGGGTGGTGAGGGACTGGGCCCGATATATCCATGATAGACCTCTCATAAAAAAATTTCTGTGGTTGCTCGCCCGGATCGATCCTGGCACCCCCATAGCGAATAAGTTAACGCCTTAACCGCCTCTGCGACCAGGCCGTCAATCAAACTTAATGAATGCTGTTTCTTATTTTCTGCAAATTTTTCAGTATTTTGCAAATGCCATTCTTCAGCGTATCAATTATTTTGATTTGATCTCGTTAACCTTTTTTATATCCATAAATGAACATGCATTCTCGTTTATATTCATACACTAAGCTAAAAAAAGTCTGAGCTTAATATATATCAAAGTTTCTCTTCCTACAGTACATTTCTTTCAGCTTCACTACCAATTTTTGGCGTCAGCACGTCTTCACAGAATGACGCTTTCGTTTTAAATGATAGTCATAACGCATGAACATTGTGTGCGGGTCATAGCTTTGGCCATGCCTGAACTAGATAATACATAGCCAATTGTTCGCTGTATTATAATACGTAATATAAATTACATTTAATTAAGCGTAATTATCTTTATAATTGTAATAAATGCAATAAATTTTATCATCATCTATATTACAATTATGACAAATTATCTGGATATCGGCTTACGTGATATTAACTTAAACAATAGAGATATTATTTCTTTTATGTATTATTTACTAAAATATCTATTATCCGGGACCAGATTTACATATAAGCTAAACAAGCTGCAGTTTAGGGCCTGACATTATGATTCTAAGTTGTAGCATATTAGGGGGAGGGGACTTGTTATATGTTACTCGTTGTGGCCCTAAGTTATAAGTTTATTACTGCTGTTTATCTCATAATAATTCTAACGGAAATATATATATATATATATATAAATGTTATTAAAAAGTTATTCTAATTACAAAATGAGATAATTGTTTGAACAATAACCTAGTTAATGTAATAATACGAAAGGTATGATATAATAACGTATATAAACATCCAGTTAATGGATAAACATTCGTATTCACAAGTGTATAATAAGTTGTGATGTACAATAAACAACTCATATAGAATTATTTAATCACTGCTTTAGAAGATAATCATTAGATGATAACTGAAAATATACATGAGTAATATTTAATGATTAACATATAACAAATTTCTTGTATGTATTAAGTATAATATACATCTCTTGTAATATTTACATAGTAACTATAATATAATACACGGTAAGCATAGTAACCATAGTATTATCGGTATATTTAGTGACGTAATGAGATTAACTAGATTATTGTCATCACTCATCAGTCTTGGAGTCCATGAACTGGTTTCAGTCCGATAATCAATTTTTCTGCATTCTTTTCTGTCATTTATTCTTCGATTATGTCTTTATGAGTCTTTTCAAGATAATAAGATAAGATATTATTATCTGTCGATAATGGCAGATAAAACTGATAAGTCAAAATTCGGTTCGATAATTAAGAAAAACGATCTTAGTTTAGTGCTGTATTAACTGATAAATCTGTTTTTGTTTTGGTAGAAGTTTACCTCACTTTAATAGTCCATTAATAGATAAAAATATAACATTTTTCTACAGTAAATGACAAGATTCTTAAATGAATTGAGATCATTTTTACCGTATTTTTTATTATTTATATAAATAATTTAATTTAAAAAAGTTAAAAGGGCCATTTCTATCCTGGGCCCTATAAAGCTCTCGACGATCCTCACTAAGTTACTAAAGAAGTTTATAACTTTAAAATTTTAAACTAGCTAATTTTATATGTGGCTAACTCTACAGTGTTTTCAAAGTAAGCTATTCATATTATTTCTAAATTTAATAATGCCAGACAGGCATAATTTTTCATTTAAGAGGATAGCGAGCTTTCTAAAGATATTTAAATCCCAGCATCTTTAGTAAACGAGAAAAAATAAAATAAAATAAAAGCGAGTTTCTCCTTTCTGTCCGTGTTTAAAACTCCTGAAGTTCTTATCGTGCTATCTGGATATATAATCCTTAATGTTTCCTCGGTGGTATTTAGTGCTGCCTAAACCAAAGATGGGGAAGATCTCATCTCGTCTCTTCTTGAGTAGAAAAGAAGAAGGAAAAAATGATGTTAGGCAGTAAAATGGCGTTATTGATCGATTCATCAGTACTGGATCTCTACCGTTCAGTTCCCCTGAAGGGATTAACTGGAAAAAGCCTCTTTCTTTGCCTGTATCGTGTTTCAATGAAGCGCTTAGCTGTTGAGATACGAGAGCGAAAAGAATATTCAAACACAAAATCTGTTTCTATACTATAGTAGAAGGTCTCTGGATATTTTCGGTTTATACTAGTAATAGTATAGATGCCGGGCATAAAATTATTTACGATGGGATAGATGGTGGAGGGAGGCCGTTGTCATGTATTTTAAATAGCAAGTTTAATGATATTGCAAACTGATACTGTATATTGTGCTCCCACAAAACCGAGTTATGTTTAAGCTGCGCTGTTATTTAAAATAAATTCTATAAAGAAAATTCTATTTCGGTGTTAAATATATACAGTACAATAAAAAGAATGTTTAATTTTTAAAAGGAAACATGCCACCAGAGCACTAGACACAAGAATTCAATATATTGAAAGAAATTGCGATTTTTTTAATATTAAGCTCTGTATTGATAAATATTTAATCTTGTATTAATTTAAATTCTCGACAGAAATATTAAATTTATTATTATTATTTCTTTAGTAGTTTTTACATTTGGTTTATATCTATTTTTCTCACTGTATCCTGCTTTAATATATTTATTAAATTAATTGTTTTACTGTATTCGAAAGGACCTTCATTTGCCAAACTTCAGCATTTCCTATAAGTTTTGTATATAAATCAATAAAACAGAATGCAAACATGACTTCCTTATATTATTACTCTAGTAGCATCTGTTCCTTTTTAATGGCCGATGACATTTCGTGCGATGAAATCTTATTAACTATAATGAAATTAAATAAGGTAAATAAATTAAGTCCATGATGAATCATCCATTAGCGCACTTTAAAGGGTTTATTTCTTTGATGTTCAAGATGTTTGTATAACATATTTTTCAGGGATTATTTTCGGAAATTAAGTTAGACGAATACGAATGCTCAAGGGCTTATAGAGAAGCGAATGCATATATATTTTGTAGCACTGGTTAAAAATACCACTACTGTGATGTTTGGCAGTGATTTTTCTCTTACATTTATCTCATTATCTTTCTCTTCAAACATGAAATTCCCATATTATTGTTATGGTAGCATATTTTTTAAAAATGATTGTTGATATTGTAATAAAGTAATGTTACTAATTTACATATTTAAATATCTCTGTCAACTTTGTTATCTTAGTTATTATTTGTTTACGGTTTATTACTATTATTATTTATATTTTTTCATATTCAGTTCGTTTTTATTAAAATATAAGGTTCTTTAATGAAACACGCCATTCCTTTATTATTATTCTAGTAGCATCTGTTCCTTTTTAATGACTGATGACATATCGTACGACGAAATCTTATTATCGATGATGAAATTAAATGAGATTAATAAATTAAGTTCATGATGAATCATGCATTAATGCACTTCTAAGGGGGCTTTCACGTCTTTGATGTATGCATAACATAGTTTTCTGAGATTATTCTTGGAATTTTTATATTAAAGTTTCAGTTTGAATTTCCATTTATTTTAAGCGATTTTTGAATAATTCTTAATTGTAAAATTAATTATTTTTTGTTACTGTAACGGCTTTTCTTTGCTGATAACAATATTAAATGAGATTTAGTGGACGATGATACATCTTTATAATGTATCCGAAAGACTTATCTACGTTGTATCTGCTGTGTGTACAACATATTTTTCAGGGGGTTACTTCTTGAAATTACGTGGTTAAAGGTTTGAGTACTCATTTATATACTTCGTTTAAAGGGTTTTTAAATAATTCAGTAGCTTCTTTTTTCTGTATCATCAATCAGCTCTTCGATAATTCTAAAGTAACAATGATAGCACTGCCGAATAGAATGAAGTAAACGGAAGCTGCAGCTGTATTCATGAAGCAGATGTTTCTTGGCGACTCACTGACTGCCTAAAGGAATGGAGAATATCCAGCTGGTAATTTTCATCTTATGAAATTTTTTTTTCTCCTCATTTTTTTCTTATTTTTTTTAACTCGGGATATAAAAGAAAATTTCTTTTCTTTACCCAAGGAGAAAATAGTTTTGAAAACTCGACAGCCAATCAAATTTTATAGATCTTAAACAATGAAAATAAAAAGAAAAGAAAACTATCACTACTACTAGTTTATTATTTCGGCTGTAAATCTTGTTTTATTGCTATAATAGCATGTGACGTCGAGAATTGCAGTATTGGCGTAAGAAGTTAGTGTCGTAGGTGTACTTGAACTTTACGTCATGCTTAAAATTGCCAATTTCTCTTGTTGCTGTAATAGCATTTTCCAGATTGGATCATTATATTAATTGCTGATATAGTTTTAAATGTTCTATCGTCTGTAATTAATAAATCTCCGAAATGCTATCTGACCAGCATGAACTACATTCTGAATATTACCCTTACGATTATTATTATTCTGTCAATGTATTAATAAGTCACAATTCGAAACGCAATATTGCTAATTATTAATTAATAAATAAATTTCTGTATGCAGTAAGAGATAATAATGCAATCGTATTGTTATCATAACAATATTTTGACTATTGTTTCTCTATACAATAATTGTTTACCAGCTTGAAATGATACGTGGATACTTAATAATTAATTTATTGTAGTTCGTATGTTATTAGGATAATATTAATAATGATAATGAACAGCAACCCGTTATAAGGTACACGCAAATAATCATTTAAGCAAAATAAAATCAAGCAAGATTAGGAGCGTGTTAATCGATTCTTTTATATTATCATAGCAGCAATAACCATAAATTAATAAATTTATTCATTGTTGAATCAACTTCAATATTTTATTACTCTAGTAGCATATAATTTTATAGAAATCTCCAGAGGAAATTTCAATTTTTGACAATATTATCGCGTTTACCGTTGTTGTAATATCTGTAATAAGTATGTTACTAAGTACTCGTGTCCCTAAACATATTTAAATATATATTTAAATAAGTAGTAGCAGGTAGAGTTTAGATAGTATTTTATTACTCTAACAGCTAAAAATACTTTTGAAGTTTCTCGTAGATTCTCATGTATAGTTAGCGTAATAGCAACGGGAGTATCTTTCAAAATTTATTTGTGATTATATTTGCTATTATAATTTGAAATTTATTCGCAGCGGAATACAGCCAATGTAATAACTAGCAAATTTGAATATTGGATTTTTGCCTAATACATATCTTAACATATCTGCTACTGTGGTAATAGGGTCTTGTGTATAACTGTATTTAAAAAGGTCAACAAGATAATGACTGAATGCCAAGTAGAAATCCGAACTGTGGCTTGGCAGTTTGGCGTTTTTGTATGAATGTGTAGAATATTTGTTTGTAACGATTTCTTGTCATTTACTTGGCACTCGGTATGTAAAATAGCAAGAAAAAACGACGATGATTAGGGCAGAGAAGGGAGAAGCTGTAAATTTGGAGCCAGAGAGAATGAACCCGTATTGGTTTATACTCCTGTAATGTTAGTAAAAATAACAGAAAATAAAATTTTAATAGCTGATTTTTATTAATAAAGAAACATTTAACGTATTTCATTTGTTCTAAAAGAAAAACAAATGGTAGAAAGGCTCTGTTAAGAAGTGTAAGGGGCCCGATCTAACTCCTGCCCCATACGAGCTCTCGGCGGTCCTGAAGATGATTACAGAGAAGGCCATAATATATCTATTTTAAATTTTTTATATAATATAATTAATTCAATCTACAGACCTTAAACAATGACAATAAATTAATTGTATAAATAGGGGATTATTGTCACCTATGTAACCTTTCAATTTCTTTCTTGTTCGTTATCAATCGATCTCTAAGCGTTACCGTTTATCCAATATCGATAAAATTTGAAGCAATTATTTATCTTGGCTTTCAAAATTGTCCTTTTTAAACTTTTATTTATTTTATTCGTCAGAAATTTGAATTCAGAGCATTGCAGTGAAGTGAGTTAGTGCAACGCCTGCTTTTCACACGATATGAGTACTGTCAATCAAACAACTACTTCTATTTCTAACAAAACGTGCGAAGAATATTATTTTTAAAAACACAAAATATAAATAAGCTTTTCAAAATTTAACATTAAATTAATTTATTGATATTAAACCAGTTTATTTACATTTATTTTTAGCTTGCGTACCGTGAATAATTAAAATTTCAATGTCCAAGTTTTTAATATTAAACAGTTGTTTTATTATGACTAAACGCAAAGAGAAGGAAAATAAATGTTTATTCTTTTGATAAATTACTTAAATGTCTTCGCATAATAATACATAAGACAGTCTTTCTAATTAATAACAAATGCTTCAATATATTGTTTAACAGAATTGCTGTCTTCTACAGTATAATTCTTTTTTTCAATGAAATGTAATATAATGTAAAATTCTAGCTTTAAATATTGTGAAAATCGCTTGTTTTCGCAGTTTTGAAACATATGACCTGCTTGGTTGATAAAACATACCGCGCATAACTTATAAGATTATACTTTTAGATGTGCCCAGGGGCGCCCTTACATTTGGGGCACTCGGAGCACGTTGTTGACCTTCTAATTTCCAAGGGGCCCCAAATTTCATTATCAACAAACAACATAAAATTTATTATTTCTATATAGTCTATTCTGCAAATATAAAATCAACTAATGAACGATATTGTCCATAATCCCATGTAACAATTTTTATGTAGTTACTGTATTTGTTCGTTGAATGTTGGACCAAAACCAAATTCCTTGCTTTCAAGGCCAAGTTAGCCCCCCTTGTGGAATACATAATACAACCAGCGCCACTTTGTGGAAGTGCATAATATGCGATGCCTTTTATTCATAACTTGTGCCCTCCCTTTTCTATAGTGTGTCATGCCGCTGGATGTGCAAGCTTGTTTTGGCACTGCACCGCTGTTTCAATGTAAATATAATAATACGGTAACTATTCAGTGACGTCTCTGTAGTAACTAGTATTATAATAATAACAAATTCTTTCGATACTATAAAACTTTGCGGAATATAGTGCAGATTTTGCCCATTTATAAGATCATTGTCTTATACTCGAATATAAGAGCAAGCTATTATATGAGCTCTTATATGCGGCTGCAGGCTGAAAAATATAAAACAAATCTCAATTTTACTTACAGAAACTTTTTTATATAAATGACTGGCTGGGATCGTCGCGATGTAAAAGTACCAGTCTGTCATTCTGAAAGGACCGGTTTCGAGCCCATTTCGGCTCAGAAATTTTCATGAGTGGATTGACCCGGATATGTTGGTTTCATCTCTTATACTATGATGGAATTTTTGGTAGATATGGAGAGCAATTTCCTTTAGTGCCCTCAGAGCGGCAAGAGTTAAAGTAAATAAATAAATAATATATATATATTATATATTTAATATATATATATATATATACATATAAAGAAAATAATATTCTAATAAAACGTATTATCTAAAATAAAACAATGAAACAAAATGCACAGTTAATTTAACAATAAGCTGAATCAATATAGGAAAAGTATTTCATCTCATAATTTAGTTTCTCACCACCCGGCCGCCCTATTGTGGGCCTGGCCGAGCCCATAATTGGCTTGCTAAAAGAGGTCCTCTTAGTGTTCACAGGGCAAAAAGAGTTAAAAATAGACCCCATAATTTAATGTACGATTCAACTCGAAGTGTAATTTTTTATAGTTATTTATACACTAAATTTATTTGTGATATAATAACGTTCAATATAAATTACCAACAATTTATTAAAACAGCATGAAAGCTTAATGTGTTCGGCTTTCATATTTATAACGTATCAATATCAGATTCAATACACGTCATTACTGTAACAAATTGAATGTATAAACGCCTATATAATAGTGGTGTTAATTATTACACAGAAGTATAATATGCATCATGTAAATTTTAGATTGCTTGTATTATTACTGTAAGAAAATGAATACATATATATTTTAATAGCATCATTTCGAAACTGTCATATAAACATGCTATCAGCGTAACAAATAAATCTGATGAAATGATATTTGTGCTAATTAGTGAAATTAAATGTCAGTTACAATTTAAAATTTGTAACAAAATATTCACGTCAGCTCCTTGGTCATAATATATCACATCTATACTATTACAGTAACAAAAAATGCTAAAATATAGTTTATAACAGTGAAAAATTTATTTTATACAGTAACAAAATAGCAAATTAGAAGAAAATTTGTAGCTGGAAAGTATTCATTCTTATCTTACAACAGCATGAAGAAATCTGCAAGATCCAAGGTAAAGTTGTTAGTATCTGTAGACACTAACAACCCTACCGTAACTGATATATGTTATTGGATTATCTTTAAAACCTAATAAAACGTCTTTAATTAAATCCATAATATTATTGATAAACTAGATTAAATCTGCAGCGCTTTTCTAGCACTAGAAAATTCATCTGACTAGCCCTATACAGTCAGCAATTGTATTTATAACGCAGCTGATTTTGTTAACCTAATAGTATGTCGACAAGGCCGGTTCCCTAAATTGCTGTATTAACACGATTAATAAGAGATAGTAATGTGCATTAGTGGAAATATTATCGTGTCGATAGTGTTCTTTTAAAGGGCTTCATAAATATTTGACATGCTACTCTAACAGTCTCTGGCGTGTCTATGGGCGTAACGCTGTTAGAAGGAAACTTTCTAACAGGTGATGCTGCCGAGGATGTTGTGGATCAGTGAGTTTACACACAGCTCATGTATCACGCAGCAGCGTAATGGAAGTACAGAGCAGACTACTGATGGTCCGCTGGTTTCCACTTAAAAGCATCCTTTCTCATCTACTATACAGTCACTTACATCTTACCTAGTTAAGAACGTATTCCTGTGTCAGTATCTTTAGAAATCTAACCCGACCGCAAATCGAACATGGAGTAGTGTTCCCTTAGGTACTAACTTGACACAAATTTGATTAGTTTCCTTCTCAAATATTTGATCTGCGAGTGCCAAAGACATTTTCTTCACTAGTTCACTTTTCCATTTATTTCAGTTTTTTTTTATTTTTTTATTTTTCGGGGGGTTAACTTAGCTTTTTCTCTAATTTTGTTATGGTTACGGATAGGTCACGTTAGCTGTAGCTCTTCTGCGTGACTTTTTTCTGATATACATTAGAGAATTAAATCAAAGGTTTCAGCTGAAAGAAATTAAAGTTTGGTAACTCGAAAAATGCTGTTACAGTAACAAATAGAATGGAAATGTCTTCCATTTTGACAATGGTTTGTAATGTTATTTAAAAGAACTGTTAAGAATTACGCTCCTTCTACTACTTTTACCATCATTAAATTTGTAAATAGGATGCTGTAAAATACATCTGTGAATGGTGAAACCATGAATCTCATGAAGAAAATTTGCAATATAAATAATTCTAGCTTATTATTTTTATGTTTACTAATAAATTGAATAATTTCAATACGGTTATTTAGATTAGGACACGGAAAGTCTGTATAAATAAACCGCTTTACTGCTTTATAAATTGAATATTATCATTTTCATAATGAAAAATTATTTAAAAAATAATGTGATATTTAAGAAATAATTACGTAATATGCTAATTAACGTTTGCAAAATTATATTAAAAATTTAAAAATAATTAATTAGAAACCCGATACCTGTTTACGTACTTCGGTAGAATGTATACAAGTAGATGTAATTTTGATAATAATAAGAATTTTAAATTGTTAAAAAGTAAACAAAATGATCTGTTTTTAATAGTAATGTTGGGCAGCAATTTTTAATCACATTTTAATTTAAAAATCACATGACTTCCGGTCCAAACCGGAAATTCGTGTATAGTTAATAAGAACATCCTGCCCCTAAGTTTTTCAAATCTGGTCTCTATTTTCATCCATCAAACTTTTTTCTCGAGATTAACCAAGGACAGACAGACAGACGGACGAAAACGTGAATATAGGTCTGTAATTTGAGAATTTACATCCAAACTAAGCTTTTATAAGTAAAACGAATGAATGAAATTGATAAATGTTTGTTAAAATACACCATTATGAGATTAAGGATGGCGTTATAAGTGCAAGACCATATAAAAATCGTACACTTAAACGACACTTTATACAAGAATAATAAGTAAATTATATCAAATATAATCTCTCCATTATGGTGAGCAACGTTATAAATGTTACCTGCGTAATAAAACGTGTCAAAAATGTCATAAAATTAAATTATCAGCGTCTCATTACTAAAATAACGAGTTAATTTTTTTCTTTCCATTTAATTCAACGTAAAAAAATGAGTACAGATTCTTTCTGTGCTAATATATAATTAACGAGTTTTACCTCCTGCATTTATTCAACATAATGAATAACCGGCTTCTTTTATTTATAAAAAATAAATAAATAAATAAAATACAGCAATTCTAAAGCCATATGCAATTATTCATGTAACATCAGCCAAAGAAACTTCTCTTATTATTAAGTTTTCTAAACTAGTTTCAGAATTTTCGTTACGAGCATGAATTTAATTTATATCATGTTACATAAATTATTTGATATCAAGTAAGAGGTTAAACCGGGATGGGATGGCCATTAAAATATTGAAGTTGGTCTGTTTATAAACAAGAAATAAGTATGATTAGAAACATAATTAAGATACCTTGGGCTATATTTTAACTCTATTAATTACGGTGCGCTTCTTAATTACATATTTATTTGTTATTTTATATATATATATGTGAAGCGGCTCGCTGTTACTTTTTAAATTATAATTAAATTTAATAATAATGAAGCTTGTAATCTTGATGATGTCTTCGTTCGCCAGATTGGAGAATGGCAGATTTTAGTTTTGTTATTGATCAAGCCGTCGAGAGGGGAAAATTGGGGATTTTTCCCGATTTTTACCCTATAAATTAATGATATTTTCATTTAAAAAAATAGTAAAAAGCAGTCTTAAAGATTTTAATTCATTTATTTGTTCAAAAAAAAAAACCGGTAAAAGGGACTGGTTGTATCCCGATCCACATACAAGCTCTGCCCTGCTTATGGTTGATAAAATGGTAAATGGCGACTTAGACTACTTTATTAGATTATTATTTAATTTTCTAGACTGAAGGAATGATGATAAAATGTAAAATATCCGAAGAACGAAGATGTTTATTTACTCTGAGTCTTTTAATAACAGACAAATTTACATGATTTTACTCGTTATTCAGGCGAATGTTAATATAAATTTATCTGTGAATGTGTATATAAATTAATTAATTAATTATATTTTCAGTTAATTACCATTACATTTACGTTAGAAGTAGAAAAGATTTGAGACGAGACAAGTTAATGGCTGAACAGTTGTACTGTACAGTACATTAAAATATTGTACAACATCGAAATATTGTAAAAAATTAAATATATTTATTTAAATAAACTACTGTGAATATGAAAGAGTATTGCACAAGAAATTAAGCTGTGAAATATGTTGAAAATCGAGAATTTATACGAATAAATGTGTAAAACATATTGAGGAAAGAAATGTAACCATAAAAGTTTTTTTTTTTACATATTTATTAAAAATAGATCTGTAGAAGTGATGTAATAATAATCTCCAATATACAGCATACAATTTAATTTATTACACTACTAGGAGCAAACAACATTTATGCTGTAAATTGTTTATGTACTGTACTTAAGTAAACAAACATAAGTTCGTCTACCATCTGCAATTTTAATATTTATTCCTAGAACACTGGAATATTTCTTTTTGCGAAAATAATAATAATAAAAATATGCTTATAAATAAATATATAGTGATACATTAGATATATATTTTTATAAAGGAATTGTTTCTTTTAGCATCCGTAATACTTGTCAGGCAATCCTCTTTATCTGTTTTTCTCTCAGGCATTTTCTTTCAGAAAGACACACTTATGTTACAGACATGCACTGTACATGCCAAGTATGGCTGATAAGAACTGAAATTCCCAAAAGTAAGTCATCTGCAATCATAACAACGCCTCTCCTCCGGGAGACGACAACTCTGAAATTTTCTTCTATTGAATTGTAAAGCAAAAGAACCACTCGATTTTGGGATAAGTACTCGATTTCATTCAATTATTCTGTTGTTTTTTTCCATTATATATATGGTTTCTCTATCAAAAAATGTTCTTCCTACATCTGTAAGACAATGTTTGTCTACTTTTCTTTCATACTCTGACAGACTTTGCATATTGTTCAATACATATTACTTTTCCATTAAGAAAGCACTTGTGTGATCCTTCCATACGTCATTTTCAACATATCGTTGCCATCTACATACAAGGCGCGTGTTTTATTATTATTATTATTATTTTAAATTAAGCAAACATTTCTTAACCATCAATTCAATTTATTGATTTTAAAATTAAATTTTCGAGCATTCTATCCTTTAAAACTTATTCATTGTTGTCATGGAAACTTCAAATTACATTAATTTAAACTGATAGATCTTATATATAATTCATGTAGATGTCTGAATCATTTTATTCTTTCTATACTTTTAAAGTAAGAAACGAAGTAGTTTCTAAAGCAGGTCATGTCGGACAAATCAAAGAGAATGGAGACGTGAAAGAAGTACGAGAACAAGAAAAACAAAGTATTGAGGTTGGGACGCAAATATTAACACAGCTACAGGAGTCTATAATTACTTAACTGACGTTTGAAATTACCTAAATGACTATCTGTGTATTTGCATGTCATTAAACTGCTTCGGCATCACCTCAGGCTCTGCACGTCCTCTGATCGACCTGAATAGTGTCAAGTGTCACCACGTTGCGTGACATCTGTCAACGTGGGTGGTTTCCTCTATATTCTCACCGTATAACTCCATTTATAATTATAACTATAGTTGTATCACGAAAAATTCTAGCCCAGTTTGAAAATTCCCTCCACCAAACTCTTCTCAAAACTTGTATATCAACATCCATTGATAAGGTAACATTATGCAATTTTGGTGTAATGTTATAGCACTTTAAACGTATAACATGGAGATAGATGCTATTAAAATCATAATTAAACTACTGCATATACGTACATTAAAGGATTTATCATAAGTAAATATAATTATATATTACCATTTTGTATATTTATAGCATCGATATTTTCTAAAGAATATGCTTTTAATTATAACTAACAATGACGTAACTTTTTAATTGAGATGTTATTAGTTAAAAGAACGAATAAAAAATAAACTTTATTAAAAAATATTATTGTTAATTTCAAAATTTAGAAGCATCTAATGGCAAAATTGATCAATTTGATTATAGTAAACTACTTTGCCATTACCAATTAGTGAATACTTGGCGAATTAAATTCTGTTAGTTACTAACCATTACTCGTCGTGGTTACTTACCAGAAATTCTGGTATGTAACTCTACACATTACACGAACGGCGCTAAAACTTACTAGAATAGAATTATTTTCAATTTTGTCCTTATTACAGATTTTAGGGCACGCAGACAGAACTTCCATTCATTATTTCACATAATTTTTTTCATAGCATTCCTCCACATCACTTTAGCATCCTCCACACTAATATTATGGTATAATTTGCCGTAATAAAACATGTAAATGCCAGAATGATATATTGTTTATATTCATCATTTTGACACGTTTTACTCAGCAAAAACCTTTAAATTATCTTGTAAAATATTAGTTATATTTAAACTTTTTACATTTTTAATTATAAATCTGATAGTGGAACTGTGTCTTACCTGCTTTAGAATGTTAAAATACATTAAAATTCGAGTACAACTAAGACGAATTTAGCTATAAATAGACGCTAGAATAAGAAGTAATTACTGTATATAAAAATAAAAAAAAATAGGTTTTTAAGGAATAAAATTTTGATAAAAATCAGTTTAAACATTACATGGATTGCATAAGTTTCTAGTTCTACACATTTCTGTTACTATTTCCACGCCGATTTGTACCAATCTATCCCCTTTGCAAGACCAATCTCTCAACTGCAGCACCAATCCATACAAGGCATAGATTATTCAAAAACATGATAAGTAACCGGCACATATCCTCCTAAAATATGAAAGAACCTTTCTAATTTTTTATGCACGATCGTTCCTATCGTATCTTAACTTCAATTCTTTCTTGTTATCCAACCAGAAAAGCAACTTTTCATTATTTAAAGAATTCGCAGTAGGGAGTGCCCATGGACGTTACTAACCTTAAATTGACCTTTAATGACTTCTTTAAATAAATAAAAAGTAAAGTTTAGAGATTTAAAAAAAGAAGAAAGAGTTAGTTAGGTACATAAATCCCGGATAAAGTTCATTAATGCACCTCTTTAATTTTTCATAAAATTTATGTAGAGGGGTCTTTCTCTCCCTCTTGGGCAACTTTCTTAATCCAGCTTTGTTGCAAATAAACGATTTATGTGATGTCTTCACCGTTCTTGTGCAGTTTTAGGGCCCCCTGATGTGAATTAATTCCCCTGCATCAGAATTGTTTAGTGGATAAGTCAAGTAAGCTTTCTTTTAGGAGTACATTAACGTGGTTTATGCTCGACGCATAAAAATGTTATATAAAATTTTTAAATAGTTAAAATATTGACTTTTTCAACTGAAATAAGAATAAAAAAGTTAGCGGCAGAGATCATGTGATGTTTTTTTTTTTTTTTTGAATAACACGATGATAAGGACGATTGATGATCAAAGTTTAATGAAGTTTAAAAGGAATCGAAAAATAAGGTTAGTGGACTCCGTTCACGATATTCGCATTTCTCAGCAACATTCTGGTTTAACTGGTTGAGGGAATTTAATGTATCTATTTAATGTAACGTAATTATTTTAACTTGTGCATTTTTATTGAATTCTTAAATGATTTATGATAATTACTATTCTCCGGAGTCTTCCTTTCTTTTCGTACAGATAGTTAAATTTTCGTGATGCTTGACGTATAAAATATTCAAAACCTTTTACAGTCTGATAGATTTATCAGTTTAAGAATCGTTTAAGAAGACTTAAAAGAATTGGAAACAAGGAAGGCTTGAGTGTCTTCACTAACTTGAAAAGATCAAGGCTCGGACCACTCGAGTGAAGAAGCAAGGATTTTTTCCTCGAGCCCTAAGAAAACTTAGGGGGCTCATAGTGATTCCTAGCCCTATAAAATCCCCATTCCTTTTAAATTAACGTTATTTTTACTAACAGAAAATAAAATCTGTCCTAGAACCCAATACAAGCTCTGAAAAGCCCTTCAAGGTCAATAATATAGTAAAAATAAACTGAACAAATTTGCTAAAGTTTAAAAGATAACTTCAAATCAAGCAATCGTACCTTAATTTCTACGTAATTACCATATCGTAAACATAAACTTACCTCATATCTCTTTTTTTTTACATATAAAGCATTTTTAAATAATATTTTATATTATATATCATCGTTTGCTTATTGGCTCAGCAACATGCGATCATGCATGTTGCTAAGCCAGTTATATAAGTAAATTTCCTTTTTAAACTTATCTTTATTCAGTCTTGACTGATTTATTTATATATAGCCTGAATACATAAATCAATCTTTCCTTTACGAGAAAAATCACGATATATCTATATATATATAAAGGTTTACCAATTTACTCTGCCATCCTTTCTTAGCACTATTTTTCGTCTCTTCCCCTTTCTTTCCTTTTGTAAACTTTCCATAAATCAATTACACTATAGGAAAAAAATATTGGTTATTTTTCAAATTCTGACTCGTCGCCATCTTTCAAAAAACGATAAACTTTGAAGGGAAAAGAAGGGGGAGAGAAAAAGGCACGTAACGAAAGCAACATTGAAGTTTGCGTCCGGTCACGTATTTTAGATATCCGTCCTGGCCTGACATTTCACTTACTTTACTATATATCAGCCTTGGATAAGAATGGCCCGAGGATAACCGATAGTCATGACCTAACCCATGCACCGAAACGTTACATCATCTGCCACAGTTTTTAACAGCCAGGTCACGTGGTTAGATCAAAAAGCTCTTCTTTAGATAACCCCTCCTGCTGACGTAAAGGCGTTGACTTTTATTAATCACCATATATGATCATATGATCACTGATAGGGAAATTCGTTCTCTTATCTTCTCCATTCGTTCGAGTTTACGGATACAAAAAGAAAAGATATTTTAAGTCACCAAATCGTTTTCTTTATACGTATTTTATAAAAAATGATTTCCCCAACGGAAAGGGAAATTACCCTGATTTTTTTCACACAAAATCCTTTCTATTTTTCGTTTAAATGTGCTTTTATATCTTAAATTTCCTGGTATAGTTTAGGTTAGTGTTGTTATTATTATTCCCCTATTTCAGATTAGTTTTTTGTTTTTCTAATATTCATTTAGAACCTATAAATTAATTTACAAGAAGCATATTTTTGCATTAGGGAATAAATTGTCATCTGTCTTCTAAATATATTCAAACATTATAAATTGTGAATTACTTTATCTCAAAGAAAAATTTAATTTAATTTTTCTCATAATAAATTTTCCTAGAAAAATTCCCTCAAGATGATATCCCTCTGCGATTTCTCTAATTGCTTTTGACGTTATAAAGCAAAGACATAATAATGTTTTTATTTTTGTAAGTTCAACTTGAAATTTTACGTTAAATTTCCCTGTTGTCATTCTGTATATTTTGCTTTATTTGATTCATCTACAAGAAGTTTTTTATAAAGGATTTTAAAAAATAATTGGCATAGTTATTAATTTAATTTGATATTTTCGATTTAGTTTATTTAATAATAGATTGATAAACCAAAGAAAAAGAAAAAGTTAGGTTGTACAACGATAAATTGATCCGAAATTTCCCTAATAAATTTTGGGAAAGGGAAATTTCCCTGATTAGCTTGAAAAATGTAAGAAATTTCTTTTAATAAAAGATAAAATCGTGTAAAGTAGTAATTATGTTCGAACGTAAAATAATCTGATAATTTTTATCTTATTTCATAGATTTGATAAGTTTATAGGGATATTTCTTAATACAGGTGCAGGGAAATTTCCCTGCACCTGTACTAAGAAATATCCCTATTTATTCTATCTAAATGTCCCTAAGAAATATTTATAAGCATGTAGGGAAATTTTTCTACATGCTTATAAAGAAATAGAAATTTTTCTTTTTAAATCAGAAACTTATCCATAGAAAACATAAAATTAGATAGAAATATGTAGGTTAATTTTCACTTTTTTATTTGCTAATGGCAGTATCAATGCATATAATAAATAACTGTTTACACAAAAAAATTATTTTTATGATAAAAGAAAATGGTGAGATATTTCCAATTTTTTTTTTATTTTAAGTTTATATATATTCAGTAAAGAGTTTCTAAGTTTCGATTTCCTTCTATGTATTCTCTTCTTGCACTATGCGATGCAGACAACGAGATGCAGCTACATTGGATAACTCAGCAGGGAATAAGGATAAATCCCTGATGACTTGGTAAGATTTAGTATTGGTTTCTGTATTGAGATTCAGATAACAGAAAATTCTTGTCTGCTATCTGTTATAATCGGAATTTTAATCGTTATTGATTCGCTTCTTCCTTTTATAGAATTTTCTTTATGTATACCTAATCCTTGGTTTATTATTAAAAAAAATACAAGGAGATATTCTCAAATATTTTATTTTTAATGTAAAAAAATTTTGAAATATTTTATAATAATTTAAATAGCGAAAATTACATTTTTTTAACAATAAAAATTGAATTAATAATATTTTTTTGAATAACACGATGATAAGGACGATTGATGATCAAAGTTTAATGAAGTTTAAAAGGAATCGAAAAATAAGGTTAGTGGACTCCGTTCACGATATTCGCATTTCTCAGCAACATTCTGGTTTAACTGGTTGAGGGAATTTAATGTATCTATTTAATGTAACGTAATTATTTTAACTTGTGCATTTTTATTGAATTCTTAAATGATTTATGATAATTACTATTCTCCGGAGTCTTCCTTTCTTTTCGTACAGATAGTTAAATTTTCGTGATGCTTGACGTATAAAATATTCAAAACCTTTTACAGTCTGATAGATTTATCAGTTTAAGAATCGTTTAAGAAGACTTAAAAGAATTGGAAACAAGGAAGGCTTGAGTGTCTTCACTAACTTGAAAAGATCAAGGCTCGGACCACTCGAGTGAAGAAGCAAGGATTTTTTCCTCGAGCCCTAAGAAAACTTAGGGGGCTCATAGTGATTCCTAGCCCTATAAAATCCCCATTCCTTTTAAATTAACGTTATTTTTACTAACAGAAAATAAAATCTGTCCTAGAACCCAATACAAGCTCTGAAAAGCCCTTCAAGGTCAATAATATAGTAAAAATAAACTGAACAAATTTGCTAAAGTTTAAAAGATAACTTCAAATCAAGCAATCGTACCTTAATTTCTACGTAATTACCATATCGTAAACATAAACTTACCTCATATCTCTTTTTTTTTACATATAAAGCATTTTTAAATAATATTTTATATTATATATCATCGTTTGCTTATTGGCTCAGCAACATGCGATCATGCATGTTGCTAAGCCAGTTATATAAGTAAATTTCCTTTTTAAACTTATCTTTATTCAGTCTTGACTGATTTATTTATATATAGCCTGAATACATAAATCAATCTTTCCTTTACGAGAAAAATCACGATATATCTATATATATATAAAGGTTTACCAATTTACTCTGCCATCCTTTCTTAGCACTATTTTTCGTCTCTTCCCCTTTCTTTCCTTTTGTAAACTTTCCATAAATCAATTACACTATAGGAAAAAAATATTGGTTATTTTTCAAATTCTGACTCGTCGCCATCTTTCAAAAAACGATAAACTTTGAAGGGAAAAGAAGGGGGAGAGAAAAAGGCACGTAACGAAAGCAACATTGAAGTTTGCGTCCGGTCACGTATTTTAGATATCCGTCCTGGCCTGACATTTCACTTACTTTACTATATATCAGCCTTGGATAAGAATGGCCCGAGGATAACCGATAGTCATGACCTAACCCATGCACCGAAACGTTACATCATCTGCCACAGTTTTTAACAGCCAGGTCACGTGGTTAGATCAAAAAGCTCTTCTTTAGATAACCCCTCCTGCTGACGTAAAGGCGTTGACTTTTATTAATCACCATATATGATCATATGATCACTGATAGGGAAATTCGTTCTCTTATCTTCTCCATTCGTTCGAGTTTACGGATACAAAAAGAAAAGATATTTTAAGTCACCAAATCGTTTTCTTTATACGTATTTTATAAAAAATGATTTCCCCAACGGAAAGGGAAATTACCCTGATTTTTTTCACACAAAATCCTTTCTATTTTTCGTTTAAATGTGCTTTTATATCTTAAATTTCCTGGTATAGTTTAGGTTAGTGTTGTTATTATTATTCCCCTATTTCAGATTAGTTTTTTGTTTTTCTAATATTCATTTAGAACCTATAAATTAATTTACAAGAAGCATATTTTTGCATTAGGGAATAAATTGTCATCTGTCTTCTAAATATATTCAAACATTATAAATTGTGAATTACTTTATCTCAAAGAAAAATTTAATTTAATTTTTCTCATAATAAATTTTCCTAGAAAAATTCCCTCAAGATGATATCCCTCTGCGATTTCTCTAATTGCTTTTGACGTTATAAAGCAAAGACATAATAATGTTTTTATTTTTGTAAGTTCAACTTGAAATTTTACGTTAAATTTCCCTGTTGTCATTCTGTATATTTTGCTTTATTTGATTCATCTACAAGAAGTTTTTTATAAAGGATTTTAAAAAATAATTGGCATAGTTATTAATTTAATTTGATATTTTCGATTTAGTTTATTTAATAATAGATTGATAAACCAAAGAAAAAGAAAAAGTTAGGTTGTACAACGATAAATTGATCCGAAATTTCCCTAATAAATTTTGGGAAAGGGAAATTTCCCTGATTAGCTTGAAAAATGTAAGAAATTTCTTTTAATAAAAGATAAAATCGTGTAAAGTAGTAATTATGTTCGAACGTAAAATAATCTGATAATTTTTATCTTATTTCATAGATTTGATAAGTTTATAGGGATATTTCTTAATACAGGTGCAGGGAAATTTCCCTGCACCTGTATTAAGAAATATCCCTATAAACTTATCAAATCTATGAAATAAGATAAAAATGCAGGGAAATTTCCCTGCACCTGTACTAAGAAATATCCCTATTTATTCTATCTAAATGTCCCTAAGAAATATTTATAAGCATGTAGGGAAATTTTTCTACATGCTTATAAAGAAATAGAAATTTTTCTTTTTAAATCAGAAACTTATCCATAGAAAACATAAAATTAGATAGAAATATGTAGGTTAATTTTCACTTTTTTATTTGCTAATGGCAGTATCAATGCATATAATAAATAACTGTTTACACAAAAAAATTATTTTTATGATAAAAGAAAATGGTGAGATATTTCCAATTTTTTTTTTATTTTAAGTTTATATATATTCAGTAAAGAGTTTCTAAGTTTCGATTTCCTTCTATGTATTCTCTTCTTGCACTATGCGATGCAGACAACGAGATGCAGCTACATTGGATAACTCAGCAGGGAATAAGGATAAATCCCTGATGACTTGGTAAGATTTAGTATTGGTTTCTGTATTGAGATTCAGATAACAGAAAATTCTTGTCTGCTATCTGTTATAATCGGAATTTTAATCGTTATTGATTCGCTTCTTCCTTATATAGAATTTTCTTTATGTATACCTAATCCTTGGTTTATTATTAAAAAAAATACAAGGAGATATTCTCAAATATTTTATTTTTTAATGTAAAAAAATTTTGAAATATTTTATAATAATTTAAATAGCGAAAATTACATTTTTTTAACAATAAAAATTGAATTAATAATATTAAGTTTAATTATTGATATTAACTCTGGTAATTGTTTTTAAAAACAATTTTAAAGGCGATTATTGTTATTTAATTAAAGAAATTTAATTATCGTTACTTAAATAAAGTTAATTTAATACACTTTACAACAATTTAAACTTAGAATGTTTGTAAAGGAAGACAGGAAATGCATTTGTTTACATCACATTTAAATATTTGAAAATAAATTCAATTTTAAAAAATTCCCTGTAAATTTTTACTGTTTTTTTAATGAAAAATTTGTCATTTAAAAAAAGTACTTAGTAAAAATTCATGAAAAAAATCTTTTTAATTTAAATCTCAGTAGGTAGATGCATTTATATTATAAAATGACAAATTTGTTATTAAAAAGTGCGTTAAGAAATTTAAAAAAATAATAATTTTTTTAAATAGTAATATTTTCAAAATGTCGTAATTAAAAAACTAATTGAAGAATTTATATAAGAAAGAAGCCATTTATCTCTAGTGCTTGTCTATTTCTTTGAATTTGTACAGAAATATTTAAAAATTCCTGTAGATTAGAAAGAATAATAAAAGAAGGAAAGCGTTTGGAAAAATTCGAAGAAAAGATTTCTTTTAAAGCTTGAAACTTTTATAAAAATTTCGGTTAAACTCTTTTAATTCCTTAATCCTATTTTAAATTTTGTTATAAAAGTCAACAATTAATTTGATTATAAAAGGAAGTAAAATAGTAATTTCTGGTTGGAAATAAATTTTTAGTTTTTATATTTTTATTTGTCTTTTATATAAAACTTTTAATTCTAATTCAGTTCGAATAGTTATTTGGAAAATTCTCTTCTTTGCAGATTAAATGATACAATAAAAAATTCTTTAAGGGAAATTTTTTATTTTAATATTAATTAAAATCTGCTTTTGTTATGAAGGGAAATTAATGAAGTATTACAGGTAAGAGGCGAAGGGAAGGGCTCAAAGGAAAAATTGATGGGAAGGGTGAAGAGGAGAATTAAAGAAAAGAGTTGAAAGAAATGGTTGAAGGGAAGTGTTGAAGACAAGTGTTAAAGAGGAGGGTTGAAGAGAAGTATTGATGAGGAAAAATGTACCTCAATTTACCTTAATAATTGAGGTGTTTTTAAAAGTATTTTTCCTCATCAGTACTTAATAAAATTGATCGTAAATATCTTTCTTTCGGAAAAATTCTAGCATATTTTATTCGAAATTACTGATATTTTTAAATATTATTTTTATAAAAATTAATTTAAAAATTTTTAAAAATTCATTAAAAATTCCTCGTAAACAAAAAATTATGAATTGTTTATGATATCGATAGTTAAAATTTCAATTATTTATAATGAATTTCTAGTTACATTTTGATTATAAAAACATTGTTTAAAGCAAAATTACATTTTTCTAGTAAGAAAATATTTATTTTTGCAGCTTCATACAGAGAAATTCCTTGCATTCCTTTGTTGATAGAAACGTTATTCATGTTAAAGAGGGAAACATTTTCTGTTCGAGAAAGCTTTTTTAGTTCTTAGAACTGAGGATTGAAATTAATCCCGAAATTCTAAAGAAATTCTTGTCTGGAGTTTAAAAGAAATTTTATTTTCAGAATTTTTTCCATATTTAAACATATAGAAGATACATGAAAAATTTTTCAATACAATTTTTTACACACTTGATTTTTCTTATCAATAAAATTTAAGTATTTACAAAATTTCTCAAAGGTCTTAACGGTCCCTTGTAAATAAAAAGAATGTTCCATTAATACAATAATTTTTAAATCCAAAATAATTTCCCTTATTTAGGGAAAGTATTTAGGGATATTCATAAAAAGTTCCTTAAATAAAAAGAAATTCCCGCTTATATGATATTTTTATTCAGAGTAATTTTCCTCATTTAGGGAAATATTTAGGGATATTTAGAAAGATTTCTCTAAACGGGGAAATTTTCCAACAATTTTTACAAGATTTTATAAATAAAAGGAAATGGCCGTTAATATGATATTTTTTATTCAGAGTAATTTCCCTCATTTAAGGAAAATATTTAGGGATATTTATAAAGGTTTCACTAATATTTTTTAACGATTAAATAAGTTATGAAAATTTTCTGACTTTTCGTATTTTTTCCGAAAAATTTCCTTAAGAATTCGGTGCGAACCTCCCAAAAAAAGACGAAATCGAATGACATCATTCGGATGTTTTATGACCGAAGAAGATGGAATTGGCAGGACTACGCATGCTCAAAATAAGTAGTTAATGGGGTACATGGCAAGGTCTGTAAGTCTTTCTGCCACTAAGGATCGGTCGTGTCATAGACATGGAGGTTCTCCCGTTCAAAATATGTGAGCGATGGTTCCCTACGCGAACGGTTGTTATGGTAACGGGATGAGGTAAAGGATGAGAAAAACAAGAACGACCATTAGCAGTTGACAAGGACGAATGACACTCTGTACTCTAGCTTCAATTACTGGGGACATATTTTTGGCAGAAACTGCTGGCAGGTGGGCAGGTATCACCAATTTTCTTTGGACGATTGTAAACATAACACTTCTTTATTACCCATACTGATAGCTTAATATCATAGTCGTATAATGGCAAAAGATGATGATCGAAAATGATCCAAAGGCTTACATTTTTGGTTCTCTTTAAAGATTTATTTTTAAAACAAATTCGAAAACACTTGAATAAATTGGAGTTATATTTTACCAAAAGTGTGCACAAAGTAGTATTCTGTGCAATTTCTAAAGTGAAGAATGAGCCCATTTTTATACCACCCACAAAAAATACTAGCCATTTTTTAAGTTATAATGAGTTTGAAAGGGGAAAAATCATAGATTAAATTTTTTTTTATATAGTTTTATTATAGAAAAATTTTTAAAAAATAAAAGTAAAGTTTTAAAATAAGAAATACTCAGAAATTCATTCTCTTAATTAGGAAAATTCCACAAATAATTGAATTTGCTGAGTAATTGTCGTTATGAGTTTTATATTAAAAAAATGTAAATATATTTTTCTTTAAATATCACTAAAGAAAGATTTACAGATATTTCTCTTTGGCTATTTTAATTTTGATTTTTTTATTCTTCGATATTTTAAAGAAATTCTTCATTTAGTAACGTTGGGTGGAGCATTCCATAAAATAAAAGAAAATGTTATAAAATAACAAAAAAATAAAATATGGCCAAAAATATTTTAAAAAGAACTAACGCAATATTAAAAAAAATCGATTTATTCTTCAACAAGAACTCCATTCTTAAAATGAGCCGAGCAGTTTTTTCCTCCTCGCAAAGTCATGAAATATACCTCCAATTTACTAAAATTTTTAAACTTTTTAAATTGTAAACTATTAAATTTATACAGTTTTCAAACTAAAAAAAAAAAAAAACGCTAGATGTTAAATAATTTTAAAAAATTCCAGACTAATTCTGCATCTCAAAATATCTTAGACGAAGAGATGATTAGAGAGAGAGAGAGAGTCGCAGGAATAGAAACCAAAAATAAATAAATAAAAAAAGAAAAAGACTTTCGCTAATGGTGTGTCAGTATGGTCTAGACCAGTTAGAAGGCCCAGAAACGTGACTTGGTTGTTGAAGTGTTGTCCGAGCGAGTTGTTGACGTCCAACATTCGCTTCATTAACGTTCTTGTCGTATTTATGGAGATATCAGAAACCATCTGACCGTAGTCGATAGGGCTGTAAGTCCTAACAATCCTGTTGTAACCATTCCTTGGCTTTATTGTCTGACATGTAAAGGGTGGAGGATGTTTTAGGGGAATGTGATACGCGTGCATCAATTTGTTTCGTAGTTGATGCCATGTATTAAGCGATTTCTGCACATTCCTGTTATTTTTTCCCATTTTTGGAACTGGTTTAATAGAACCAACAGACATTAATTCGCATCTGGATGAAGATAAATATAATTTAGGTTCATATATTTATAATTTTCAAGATGGAAGTTTTGCTTTTCTTGAGTAAAAAAAAATTATTNCTTTTGTTTCAAATTAAAAATAAGAAAGAGAAATTGCAAGGTTTTCGTCTTTCCACTTGCAAATGATCTTGCAACAGTTTTTATTTATTTCTTTTTTCTTTTTTACTCGCAGTTAATGGCTCATTTCTATGGTGATAAAATTCTTCAGCTACACAAAAACTAGTGACTAACTTGTATAATATATGTGTTTTGTTTTTCTGAACTTTACTTTTTATTTCTTTTTGCAGATTTAATTCCGTAACAGATGTAACTGTTGGTTTTATTTTGTTTATTTATTTACTTTTTTTGCTGTTTGGGGCTATTTTACAATCTCAAAAATCTAAGTCACGAACGTTTCGAATGGAAAAATGACAAATCCACCTTCTTAAACAATTCTTCTCGTCTCAAAATTCTTTGCATTTTACTACTTTTCTAGTTGAAAACATTTATTTTGTTTCAATTTTTAAAGTAATTTATGTATTTTATTTTTGTTTTTTAAAGAGTCTTTAGTCTCCTAAGTGTGAACATATGGAGCAATTTTAAGTTGTATTTAAAAATTTTCACGATAATTGCTGTAAATATTCTAGAAATTTAAATTTTAACGTGCCAAGCAATTTTATAAAGTTTATTTGCACTATTTAAATGGAGAAAGGTGAATGGAATTCTTGATCCGATTTTCTAGCTTCGTATTATGGAATCGCTGGTCCTATGTGATATCAGCATATTAAAGATTCAGGATTCGAATCCTGCTTCGAATCTCTTCATCTCCCCCCGCGTTCCATTATCACAAAACATGAAAATGGATGATAGGATTTAATGACTTTTAAAAAAGTAATTAATACCTCTTTATCTCTTCGTGTTGCTCACGTTTTAGAGATGAAAAAGCGTCCATTTTTAATTTTAATTTTTTCTGTTAATAATTGTCATAATTTCTCTCAAATATTTTCATTAAAAATGGATGTTTATTAAAAATTTAGCACAGCATCAACAAAAATAAATTCTTCTGTAATGGTGTATATTTGACGTTGATTATAATTATTATAACGTGATGTTTACATAGATTTTATTATCCAATTTTTCATATTGATGCCTCTTGGGAATCTACGTAATTGCTCCTGTATACTATTTTAGTCCCGTTTCTCTCTCGTTTTTACAATGTCAAGTGACTGAAAATGTTTTGAAACATAAAAACTGACTTCATATATAATATGCGATACATTCAATGTGTCGAGGATCCTTCATGACTATGTGGAGTCAATTGTAACTCTTACCTTCTTTAATGTAAGGGTGTGTGTCCTAAAAATTGCACAAATTTCAAAATTTTTTAAAATTTTATTGTTTTAAATAAGATTTTTTTGAGTGCAGATAGGTTGTTTAAGTTCAGATGAGATGATCATCAGAACCCGTTCCATTAATTTTCGGAAGTGGTCAGCTTTGAAGTGGGGAAGTTCGGCTTTCATCCTGTTCTGCAACTTCTTCGCGGATCCAGTTTTCCAACCATTTTCATAAACTTTTTGCTTCAGTTGGCACCAAAATCTTTAAATCGGTCTCAGTTCACATTTGGAACGTTGGCTTCACGGGAAATGTGTCGAATTTCGTAATGGTCTAACTTGGCAACTGTATCATGAGCATGACACAGACGGTGGCCATGTCTGGTCAGAAGACATATCATTGGTCAGGGTAATATTTCTTTAAGAAAGATATTAGCTTCTTTTGAAATCATTTGTTTTCATATACTTTTTTTGGTAATGACTCCATGATGGAGCAATGAAGACCTGTGAACGTCCTTCTGGACTGATTGCCAGCCGAACCAGAAGCTTCGGAGAAAACTTGGAATGTCGTTTGAATTTGATTTCAGAATCCGCATCTAACCCTTCTTTAGTGAAATAGTGATTGTTACCAGCAGATTTACTTTCCGTCAAAAATGAAACAGGATTCGTCGTCCATAACCACATCAAGATTATTTGATGCCTTCGATACTCCATCACGCATCTTCTGCACAAGGGATTTTTGAGTAGAAAGTTGCTTCGTCGTGTATTTTGGGGCAGACTTTCGCTTATTGAGAGTCACTTGGCGTTCCTTCAGAATCTGGATAACATGTCCGTGTGAAATTTTGAATTTTCTTCCCAATTTTCTAAGCGTTTGTCCAACTTTTCCCAAGGCTTCTTCCTCCAATTGGTTTCTCTTGCTTTCATTTTCCTCCTCTTTCGACCACTTCCCGTTCTTCTTTCTGCAGATTTCCCTTGCTCTTTCATTGAAATGATGCTATACACTGTACACCGTGGAACTCCCATTGCAAAGAAATGTTTAACTGTATAAGATTTCCCATTTTCGCGATTTTCAGTATAAAATCTATCAATTACATTACTTCGATTGAATTCGTTTAATTCCTCCATTTTTTAAATGGAACGTTATATTTTTCCGATAAGTGCATTCAAGAACATTCTAGGAATAATCTATGCTGCCTCGTGTGCATGTGCAATTATTCGAAATCACCATTCGGAAACCCTATTTAAATTTGCTCAGATTTTTAGCATACACACTTATATATAATATTCTTTTCTTTAGACTTCATTCGCTTATACTTTTCGAAGTCCCTGTTTATATGTACTGTACATTTATAACATCATCTACAAACATTCCATTAAATGTTTCTGCAAAGTCGAGAAATGTCTACAAAAAATCTTTATTTATTTATATTTTCTTGAATAAAATTCGATATTTTTCACATTCCTTAAATCTTTATACAACTTTCCGGTGGACTATATATCTTGTATTCGGTTTGCATGAACAAGCAATACACATCGAATGTCACGAAACACCACTCTATGTATCTTCTAATGCCTTCAACATTCTCTCAATACCTCCTAAAACTTTTGAAAACTCTTGAAATTTTGAAACAACAAGGAAAAAAAACTTCATTTTCATTAAAAAGTATGGAAAAAAATTACTCGCAATTATGATAATTAATAACATTCTTCTAATAAATTAAACCCATACAAGCCGCTAGTTAGAAGGGAAGAATGTACTGTACAAGAATTTCTACTGCTTAGGAATGTGTTTTAAGTTTCCGTTTATTATTTTCAGAAGTTTAAATTTCGTTAATTAAAGTAAGAAATGCGATCCTCTGCTTTGGAGAACCCGTTCGATATGCTTGGAATAAACAAAGGGAGCTTTCCCTCTCGCTTACTCTTCATTAATTAGCATTTTTCTTTTATCTTACTATAATAAAATAATAAAAAGAGACACACGCATTTAATTATATATACACATCTTCTTTAATAACTCAGTAAAAAGTATTAATAATTAATTTGAATTTTCGAAACTTTTTTTTTATATATAACTATAATAATTAAGAAAAAATCGTTAGAAGATTCTCTTTTGTTTCAAATTAAAAATAAGAAAGAGAAATTGCAAGGTTTTCGTCTTTCCACTTGCAAATGATCTTGCAACAGTTTTTATTTATTTCTTTTTTCTTTTTTACTCGCAGTTAATGGCTCATTTCTATGGTGATAAAATTCTTCAGCTACACAAAAACTAGTGACTAACTTGTATAATATATGTGTTTTGTTTTTCTGAACTTTACTTTTTATTTCTTTTTGCAGATTTAATTCCGTAACAGATGTAACTGTTGGTTTTATTTTGTTTATTTATTTACTTTTTTTGCTGTTTGGGGCTATTTTACAATCTCAAAAATCTAAGTCACGAACGTTTCGAATGGAAAAATGACAAATCCACCTTCTTAAACAATTCTTCTCGTCTCAAAATTCTTTGCATTTTACTACTTTTCTAGTTGAAAACATTTATTTTGTTTCAATTTTTAAAGTAATTTATGTATTTTATTTTTGTTTTTTAAAGAGTCTTTAGTCTCCTAAGTGTGAACATATGGAGCAATTTTAAGTTGTATTTAAAAATTTTCACGATAATTGCTGTAAATATTCTAGAAATTTAAATTTTAACGTGCCAAGCAATTTTATAAAGTTTATTTGCACAAACGTCGAAAAATTTTACAACTAATTTAAATTCTGTTTAACTTTTAATGATAATTTTTAAATATTCTATTGAAATTCAGTCGAGAATATGTTCAAATAATAAATCTATATTAATATTTATATAATAAATAGTAAATTCTTAGACTCTTTTGATTTACGATAAAAGAGAAAGACGTCATTTTCTTGCTGTAAGCAAAACAATGTTTACAGGAAATATACTGGATAGTAACATGACGTGGAAAAATATTAATATTCTTTTGTAATTCAAAAAATTTTACTTGATGTTTATTATAATATAATAATTTAAAATTATCAAGAAAATTTTAAAAGTTTTAACAGAGAAATTACAAGAAAATTCATTAAATCGAACTTTATTAAAGATGGCGGCCTACATTATAACGGCACTCTTTTGTTTAATGTTTCATTTCGACTGCCAAACGAGGCGCTACTATCGGCGTTGCCATACAGTAATGCGAAAAATATAGATATCGATGTTTTAAAATATATTTATCTTTTAACAAGTAATTAGACAATAATAAATAAAAATATTTTTAAAAAATAATAAATTTCTGATAAAGTTTCAACGATCTAAATAACAATTTTCGATCATAATTATAAATTATTCACGAAAAAGTCGAGTAATTTTAATTCAAATATTATTAATTGTTAATTAATTACTTTAAGTACGTAAATTCTTTACAAGGTTTTAATTCTGTAAAGAATTTACATGCTTAAAATATAATGATAAATATTTAAATTTGTGAAAATTTTTTTGTTTAAAAATAACTTTATAATATTTTCATCACACGTTCTATTTTCGCTAAACAGCATGTTTATATCAGGCCGCCGGATAGCAGAGATTATTAAGGCGTCAGCCTACTGTTATGAGGGATCCGGGATCGAGATCGGTCAAGCATCTTCCTAAAATTTTTATGGGCACTTTGTCTCGGATATAACACCACCATTATGGTCCTGGTCGAACCCCCAATGGGTATGGAAAAAAGAGAGCCCTGTCGGCACTAAGAGAACTCACAGGGTGGAAAGGGTTGTAGGATTAATGGGATATGCCAAGAGACATGCGTCCCTAAAGAACTTTTTATGCGTAACTGGCCCTATTTAGGTGGTAGATACGTGAAAACCCGGAAAACTCTACGTGGCCAACCCGCGACTAACTACTAGTGTTCACCACTTAGCCACTGGTAGGCGGCCCGAAAGGAACCAAAAATGGAAAAAAGTATACCTATATCAATTTAATTTAATTAACCATTTTTAGAATAGTTTAAAGTAATTTAATGTAAATTTAAATAGATTTATAGAATTAACTATGTGTTTTTATATATTAATTATATAAATATTTTAATAAATTAAGAAGAAAAATCAAAGTTTTTAACTTGATAGCTTTTTTTTTTTTGTTTTTCTTTGAATAATTACAGACGTTGAGTTTTCACAGTTAATAGCTCGCAGCCAGTTAAAAGTCAGACATACCTGAAAATTTTTTTCCCTTTTTTTTAATGAAAGAAATACAAAAAATATTCAAGTTTTCTTTCTAATTCATTAAATAAATGATTAATTTAAGTACAAAAATTATTCTAATGTGTTACAAGCTTACAATTAGAATAAAAAAAATATGATCAAATTTTTCTTAAATGCAGAGAATATTCAGCATAAATATACCGCTTGAGGATGAACCTTATGCAAACAAACAGGCAAGAAACTTTGTATTCTTCGTGTTATTGTAGCAATACGGCGATAAAATTTTATCTGAAAATTCTACTCTACGCTACATTAATTCTGTTGTGAGTTGTTATCGTGTTGACCGCTTTAACTTGTTACCAGTGGCGCGTTATCCTACGGGCAAAATGGGCAATTGCCTGGGGCCCCACCAACAGGAGGCCCCAAACCAATCTTTTATAAGAAAATATTTCCCCCAAAAAACTTTCTCGAAGAGAAATATTTGAAGTCAACACTGTACAGTACATGGGGATCCATAATTCAAATTCGCCTGGGCCCCATGAAGCTTTAATGCGCCACTGCTTGTTACTATAATAGTAGCCATTTCTAAATTACAATACTCCTAATTGCTAAAGTACTGTGTTTAGTATTGGTTATTATGAATCATTCATCTGTAACGATCTTATCTTTTTTTTATATTGTTACTATAATACCATGTGAAAAACTACTTATTAAGTTCTATTAGCTGCTTTATATTCTTCAAACGGCGTTATTAAGAGCAATTATCGATATAAAAAAAAGAGAGATTTAATTTAAGTAAACTGTAGAAACCTTCTCCTGCAACAAAATAACAATAAACTATCTCATCTTTGTATAAATTTTGCAGTGGTGCAGCGCGTTTTAGTTTATTGCTCGAAGTACAGGTGCTGCATCAATCCCATAGTAAGTGAAATTGATTTTGTAACTTTTTATTGTTATAGTAGCATCGATGCCATTACGGCAATAAAAAACAAGCGGGCAATTTTTTTAAGAAGAAAAACATTTTTTTTTTGAAAACTTTATAAATTTTTAAATGATACACGTTCTATTATTGAACTCATTGTTACTGTATCAGCACTGCTGTTAAGCGTGTAAACAGTTGTAGGGCAATCATATTAAAAAAAAGTACTCCCCATCTAGGATATAAACATTAAATTCCTCTTGTTCTTCGTCAATAAGCGAAAGAGCAAGTGTAAAGAAGCAATTTCACTCTTCAATAAATGGAAAAAGAGTCGTCAGCTGTGACTATGATGTTGTTTAGCAGATACTACGACACTTTAATTAAACGTCGTTTCGGACGATTGTAGGAAATCGTTTAAAATTAAATTGCGATCTATAGTTACTATAGTTGTAAAGAAGAAGGGGGAAAAAGTAGTCTTCTCTCACTTTTTTCCTCATTTTTGGCCCCTTCATCTGTCTGATTGTCATTTAAAATGACAGACATGATTTGCTTCTGTCATTTAAAATCTTAATAGAGTCGAGCCGGTCAATGCTTCTCGTTGATGGAAAAATAGCGATTGAAAAACTGTTCTCAGATCAAATTTAAAGTGATATAGATTAGAAGACGAGTATTCTTTATTTTTTTTTTCTTTTTTAAAAATGCCTCTTCCTTTACTAACTAATCGTGTTTTATTCATACTCGTGCTGATGCCGTAAAATAGAACGTATCATTCTATATAAAACTATATAAAAATAAATTTTTAGTTTATGAAATAAAAATGAAAATAACAATTTACGTGACGGATGGATGGATATATTTAATTTTTCATGCATTTTCGCCATGATTTAGCCGTAAAAAATAAAGGTTCAAATGTTTGTATGTACTGTACGTGTGCTGTGAGTATAAAGGTTGTTTGAGTTGAATAATTAAAGTTTTAACTGATCAATTATAAAAAAAATCATTTAAATTAATATTATATATCATTATAAAATTAAAATTAAAAGCGGTATTGTAAATTTTTCATACAGAATCTTATTAAAAAGTTTATACATGAACTGAAATTTGCTTTCCAATTTTTATCTCTGAATTTTATACGTCCGAACATTCAAAAATGGCTAATTTCCAAATAGCGGCCATTTTTTTTCCAGGAATGTTTTTTGAACAAAAATATATACAAAATAATCTTCAAATAAGGATTACTTTTGGTCGTATTTTATATTCCCGCTATTGTTCGTTGTTCAGAGGTTTGACTTTACTACAATTTCTGGAAGAATTAATTTTCTCCTCTAAATTTCATTCTTAGAAAAAAATCGCAAAATTTTGAAGTAAAATTTATTAGAATTATTGAAGTTATTTAATTTTGCTTTGCTCAAATTCAAGGATAGATTAGTATAAAATTTAAGTAAAATAAGTCAGTTTATGCGGAACTAAATCTGCTTATTTTAATATATTTTACTTAACAAAATTTTTATTAAATTCCTGAAAATAAGTTAATTTTGATTAACTGTCATTTTTGCTAGAAGAATGCCATTAATAAAAAAAAAAAGTTGATGGAGATCAGTTTAATAATTTTGGCAATGAAAATTTAACAGAATTTGTGAGAATTTTCAGTAAGATTGCTCAAAATTGGGCGGAGTAAACTTAGTAATTTTCAACGATTTGATTTTTTAATTGGTCATATTATAACTTTATATTTTAGGATAACGTTGATACTTTTTAAGAAATTGGGCGGAGCAAAATCATCTAATTATTAAGATGTTGAGATCTTTACATCTCACTGGAAGCTACACTGACAATTTTCAAAATAAATTAATTAGGGATGATTTTACTTTTTTTTCGAATTAAAACAAGAACAATTTTTGTAATAATTTATAAAAATTTGGAAACTTTAAAGAGAGAAATGTTTGTCGAGTTTCTACGATGCTTGAAAGTCGAAGAGCGTTAGCTAATTATAATAATTATCATGTGCTACCTAAATGAGTTTGACGTCTCTTCCGCACAGTTAAACATTACTATCAGCAGATTATATTATTATTCATGTCTCATAACATTAAATTAATCATACTCTGACGTATTTTGATAAGTTAACAATCGCCAATAATTAAAAATAAAATAGAAAAAAAATACTTCGAATCAATAAGTAACTACACGTGACTCCGCCCCGATTGAATTATCGCTACTTATCAATCTCATCTATTTAAAAAAAACTGTCCTTTACTCCGCCCTAATGAGATAATGATGCATAGCTTTAATTACCACTACTGCTCCGCCCTAATGGCTAGGATAATGCATTTCGTTAAGTCATGACAAAAGATTTTCATCATCTAGTCTATTGATTGGCATCGTTGTACTAAACAATATGTTGCTCCGCCCGTGTTTATCTTCAAGAAGAATGCATTGTTTATGTTATTGATAGGTTCTAGTCAATGTGCTCCGCCCTCGTATATATTAGTTTCGACCTTATGAATGTACCCATTAGTTGCTAAGAATAGACGTATTTTTAAAAAATATAATTAAAATTAATTTTTTTGGTTAGATATGTTATGACAGCTCCGGATGGAATATTGAGCGGAGTTAACATTACTCCGCTCAATATTTTTAAAGTTCTAAAGTTATAATTAAGGAAAAGTTTTTTTAGATAAGCTTCCTACTGATAAATGTAATTTTTTTAAAAATATAACTGTTTCTAATGTAATTATTCATAAATTTCTTTCTAATGAGTTTGAAATTTAGTAAAATACTTAGCAATTTTTCTAAATTTAATCTTAAAATAGAAACAAAATGATTAAGGGAGAGAGTTGTTTGTTGGTTTAGTTCATATGTTATTAGTTAAAATGCAATTATAATTATTTTTCTGTAAACGTTATTTTGAATTTATACAATTAACATTAATTCTGTTTTGCTTCGCCCAAATTTTTGCTAAATTAAAAGCAGATATACGGCTAACCTCGCTATAGCGCTCTTCTAATTAGCGATTCCCTCATAAAGTTCTAAAGAATATTTGCGGATGGATCGTTCTCGTAAATATCGAACAGAACCTTCAATCTCTGTGAATTACTAAATGCACGATTTTGCCGTATAAACGGAATTTTCATCATCGAATTATGTGATTTACAGACTTTTTAAACTAAAAATTGTGTGTAGATCTCATTACTACATATAATTCTTCCTGTTACAGGCCCTTCAGTTAAGTGCCATAATCGATTAAGTATCAGTTTCAGATGCGAATTAGTAATAGCGCTAAATCGAGGTTTGGCAGTATTTACGAAGTGAAGTGATTTTACTGCATTCCTCTTCAAATATCTTAATTTTTAAAAATTAGATAAAATCAGGTGAGTTGCAAATTAAACTGAATTTATTAGGATTTGATTAATGGGATAAGGCAGGGCAAGGGGTACCTCCTGGGAGGATTCTCCAGGAAATTGGCCCCTATTTAGATGTTAGACACGTGAAGAAAATCCGGAAAACTCCACGCTGCTAGCCCGTTGGTCAGGCTCGAGCCTGACCACGTGTCTATAAAGCCACTTCCCAATATTCATTACAACATTGAGAAGGAGCATTAATACGAAGAAATTAATGTTTAAAGCATGCCTTGAAATCGTGTATCTTCTTAAATTTGTCTTTATTGAGCAATGCTCCTCTCATTAGTTGCTCTTTACATATGTTACTTAAAATAATCATGTGAAATTAGAATTAAGGAACTGTCAAAACAATTCCAAATTAATAATAATAATAATAAGAAAATATTTTGTTTCTGTAACAACATCTAATTAAAGAGCGGCGGCTGTAATTGTTTTTTTTACAAATTAATATCAAACGAAACTTTTAAGTATCTTATGTTTACACTTTCAAGAAATTCTTAATTCTTACAAAAATCTTTAAAATTAACAACAAGTCCTCCATTCCATTTACAAGAATATCATCAGATTGGAAATTTAATTCATCTACACGCCCGCAACGAATCGAATCGATCGATAAAATTAACTCATTTCTCCCATAAAAACGGCAATTTTCCGAACAAAGTATTAAATATAGAAGTAAAATCATCGTATCATTAATTTTATACATCGATTTTTCGTCGATTTACTTAAAATCGTTATTAAATCGATTAATTTAGTGCCGTTCTTTCAAATAAATTCTTTCGTGCCCATAAAAATACATAGAATTAATATTTAAGCTTCGTTTTAAAGTATAGTTTATTGATATGAAAGTTTTTAATCTTTTAAATTGTCAAAAGTTCTTCTAAGTGTAGAGAAATGTGTATATTTTTTCGTTATTTGTGAACTTATTATATTTAAGAGGAGGCATTGGTTATACAGTAAAATTGCAGGTGTTTTCCACATCAACGAAGCAAAACCGTCTGAGTGTTCATAATTCCATTCGTGTTTACTTCTTACCTCCAAAATAGAAGATCCCTTTACCGAAGAGGAGAACTTTCCGTTTCATTACTTGCTCCGTTTTGTCGTTACGAGTTGGATAACGATGAGAACGAGAAACAAAGCAGAACCGAATGCTCCTATTGAGAGTATTATTGCTGCCTTACTTCTCTTCTACGTTTTCATATCAAACTTCAGAAAAAAATCCTTCAGGATCTTTTTTTAATATTAAAAAAAATAGCCGAGTCTTCAATCTTCTCGGCGATAATAATATTTTTTTCTTAGTTAATTTCTAAATTCTCAAAAATAACAATTAAAAAGACTGCTAATAAGAATAATCTCTGGATTAAAAGGTGAAGATTTAGTTAATAATCGATTTTTTCTAAGAGGAAACTTGTTTTAAAATTCGTTTTTTATGGTGAAATTCTTAATTCCTCTGCCCAAATTTAATTAATTGAGAAATTTCACTGAAAATTTCATTGAAATTTTGATGAAATGTGCAATTCGTGAATGTGCAATATGCTCAGCTTGAGTTAGGATTTGTCATGAAGATAATTAAAGTAAAATAGCACACAATAGTATTTTAATGAAGCAAAAAAATAAATAAATTTTAAGCTTTTCTTCAAGGTTTGCATATTTAAATTTCCTTAATTTTTGTAATTTTTTAAATGCAAAAGTTAAAAGCATTATTTTAAAATTAATGTTTTTTTTAACTCGAAAAAATTAAAGCGTTGTAATTTTTCAAGCATAGAAAACAAGATTAAAAACTGTTTTTTTTTTTAAAAAAAAGAACTTTTTTATTTTAATTATCTTGTCGACAAATTCTGACTTTAATTAAAGAAACTGAGAGGAGATATTCTCGAATGTGCACATTTTAAGTTGAACTTCATGAAAATTACAATTGAATTTTCAGTAAAAATTTTCAATTAATCAAATTTGCTTGGAACTTTTGAGAATTTCATCAGAAAAAATGAAATTTTAAACAATATTACTCGATTATTATTAAATAAATCTTCAAGTTTTTAATCCAAAGAGTGGATTAAAAGATTTTTAACAATTACAGTAATTATTTGCAAAAATTAAAGCATTATTTACAAATTATTAACATTCAAAATGAAAAAAATATATATTAAAAAGTGTCTAAATGAGAGGGATTTTAAGTAATTTATCTAATTTTATTCGACATTCAAGCTCGAAAGTAATGTAAATTTGTGTCCTAATTTTTCCATAATAGTTATATCTCCGCTCAATTATTTTCATAAATTGTAGAAAATTGCTACTTGACGATAAAATAATTATACAATAAAAAAATATTACTGCTTTCTCCACAGAAAAAAACACCAAAAACTTTGTTAAAAAAAAAGAAGAAAAATATGTTTGCTCTGCAAAGTTATAAACAATATTCAGGAGGGAAGCATAAAAATTTTAATAGCCGAAAAACTGATAAATATTAAATCGAATTCTCGTAAAAATATTGCTGTTAGGTCATAAAACCAACAAGAAAATATACAAACATTGCTTTAACCAGTCATGAAGCAACGCAGCAGCGCTTTAATAATGGTATGCCTTTCTTGTATACGTTATAATATCATGAAAAATGTTCTGCATGACTTATGCTGTACGTTATACTGTACATATTTACGCAATACGCTACTGTATATAATTCGTAAACTATGCTATACACCCATTAACAACCATACAAAGTAGCCTAGCTCATCTCCCTATAATTAAGATTCTTTTCCTGATATTAAGATGTTGTTAATGGTATATTAATAAGTACGTCGAACGTTGATGCTTTAACACACACACACACATATATTGTGTAAACAATTAAAATACTTCTTATTTTTTAAATTTAATTTCAAAATACCTTACTTATTTAACACAGAAATACAGAAAGAGAAGAAACCCCAAAACTCCAAACAAAGGGTCATTTATGGGTAAGAAACGAGAAGTAGCAAAGAAAATCTAAGCAACATAATCAAAATTCATCCTATTCTCCCCTGTTAAATTTATTGGGAAGGAGCCAGTGTTTGTAGAATGCGATTAATTGCGACTGTAAAGAGGCAGCTGGCTAATTTCACGAAGGGTCAGTCAGTCATTTAAATAACATTGTATGCCTTGTAATTAAAGTTTTCCCAGTTTTCCTTACTCTTCATCTTTACAGAGTTTCGTAAGGGAGAGAGAGAAAAAGAGAGTTTTTCTCTCGGATAAACGTTTTAAAGTTAATTTGCTGTCTGAATACAACAAATGGCGAGTAATCGTAATTAAGAAATGATTTCTCTCGAGGCTGCTCTTTTATCTTTTCAATGATTGAGTTTTTTTATAAAAAGAATCTAATTTTAGTAACAATAAAATTGCAATATTCTCTTCCTTAATTCAATTAATTTTTATTCGTGATATGAATTTATATATTTATGTATTTTTTTCGTATTTACGTGATTTGTTTTGATAAGCCTGTAAAATCGATTTTGATCTTGTTTGACTTGAGTTTCCTGCTCCAAAATTAGTTATTTATTCCGCTTTTCTCCTTTGTTCTTGTGGAAAAAATGAAGAGTATTTTTCTCTGATATACATTTTTCAGGTTTATTTTATAGAAAAATAGGTAGAGAAAGTCTGCATTCTTGATATAGTGACCAGCCGATATAATGAATTCTGAACTGTGTGCTTATTTAGAGGACTCTTGATGTAGTGAATTTAGCTTAGTCTATTGAGAGTCGCTGTACCGAGTCTACTGTAGCCTATATATTGTATATGAATATATCTATCTACTCAATACAATTTTGTGATTATTTGGCCTGAGTTTCGTCGTTTTAAACTACTTATTTTTATAAAAATAATTATTGATTCTTGATGTATTGACTACCCGATGTAACGAACTCGAAATGCGTGCGTATATAGTGAACTCTTGATGTAGTGAATGATTTAGCTTAGTGCGTTGAGAGTCGCTATATCGAGATTCTATTTGTATAGAACTGTATACATGTGATATACAGTATCCTGCAGCATATTACATAGTCCTATTCGGTAGATTCAATACAACGACTGTCAACGGACTAAGCTAAATCATTCACTATATCAAGAGTTCACTATATACGCACACAGCTCATTATATAGGGTGGTCGCTATATCAATATATCAGGAGTTCTTTATTCTTGATGTAGTTAACACTAGATATAATGATCAATTATATTGTCCTTGCTGTTCTTTATAATGAACTCGGTATAGTGAACGATTTAGCTTAGTCCGTATGTGAATATATTTATATTTACAATACAGTTTTGTGTTTTGTTTAGCTTGAATTTCATTTTTTTAAACTACTTAAATTTCCTGTCTGTGTGTCTGTCCTTCGTTAATCTCTAGAACGGAGTTATATAAAAGTGGAAAGCTTAGTTAAAACTTAAAATTGATTTTTTCGTGCTCAGTTTTGAAGATGTCTTGAAGACTATACTTTGTCTTTAAGATTATAATCTATAGGATATACTTTAAGAGTATATTCTTAGAAAAAGAAATCAATAAATTTCGTATTATATTTAAAAAAAATTTATTTTATATATCTTTAGATTTACAGTAAAAAAATCATTCATTTCTTTACGCTTGTTCCAAAATTATATTTTCCAAAACTTAAAACTCATTAATTTATACACAAAAAAGTACATCCTGCCACTATAATTATTTTAAAAAACAAATTCTAATCTCTTGTAAAAAGTGATGTAAGAGGAGAAATTGTGTAGCTAATTGGTTTTTAAATTAAAAAATCAACTTAAAAAAAGTAATTGTCATCTTCACCTTTTGAAATGACTGAAAAACCTAAAATAATTCGAGAAAATTATTATTGTTTTTGCCTTAAGAGGTGAAATCAATCATTACGTCCCTCCTCCCATTGAAATCTTTATTATTGCCATTCTCTAAACAGTTTTGTGAATGCGTTACGACCGAATAGACAAGAACTTCAAATATATCATTATCGGCGTCTCCCTCGTGTGTATTTATGATAAAATAATAAAAAATTAATATAAAATTAATAAAAAAAATTGTAAAATTTTTACTTCATAATTTTTTTAAAACTTTAATCTTTGAAAGCGATTCCTCATTAATGCATGAAAGGAGGAAGGGGGTTTAGAAAAATCACCCCTTATTAATGGATGTATGAAAGTTTAGTTTTGTTTAACATTACATAACCAATGCAAACATTCATTTATTTAATGTAATGTAACATTTTATATTCTTCCATTAAGAATATAAAAATGATTTTATATGTTTTGCTTTATGAAATATTTATAAGCACATTTATCAGCTTTTAAAATGCGAGATGCTAACTTTCGACTATAGGAATACGTTTCGTTTTGTAAAATATGACTCGATGTGACAGTTTTTTATGCGGTCACGTGACGTCGCCAAGTATTTTTGTATGCGGATGATGTTTTTTTCCCTCTCCTCTCTCTCTCTCTCTCTTCCTCCCTCCAATATGTTGCCCATTTCTGTTATTTTCTTTTCTAAGATTGATAATATTCTCTTCTCTTTTCTTATTTGCTTCTTTACTTTAACGCGCAGTATTTTCTTTTATGTATATTTATCCTTTAAAATAACTGTATATAAATGACTTTTAAGTGTGTTTATGGATTCATCTTTGCTCCTCACTAAAAAATTCCTATTTACTCTTCATCTTTTTAAGTTCTCTTCATCTTCCAAGTTTATGCTCCATCCCCAACAAATTCTCCTTTAATTACTATAAAAAGGAGACTGTTTACACTTTAAATTGTAAAAAAAACGGATGCTTTTTTAGTTAATTTAATTAAATAACTCTAAAATGAAGTGTTATAATTAATTTTCAATGCGCTAAATAACATCAAATTTAACAGTCATTATTACTGAACTTTATGATAATTCTCGTTGTATACGAGTGAATGAATTATATAAAAATTAGACATTATTTTGTATTATTATTATTATTATTTTCTTCTCACCTTGAAAAGTATCATATTATATTGTATTTCAGCACGCAAGAATCATGGCCATTTTATTTAATGGACACATTATCGTTAAACAGTCCACTTTACCCTATAATAATCGAAGAAAATGGGTTGTAATTTAGAAACTGGAAGGGGAAAAAAATCTGTAAGAGGGAATTTCTCTTAATTCGCGACGATTCTGCAAACTATGTTTTAGACGTGATCCTCGTACAAATTTTGCAAGCAAACGTTTAGGTTTTGTATGAAATGCTCATCACGTCGACATTGGTGCAACCTTTGGATTACTATCCTCAAACTATCGAAATTGAGGGAATTAAAGCGATTTGTTATGATTCTATTCGCCTTCCTTCTATATATATATATATGTTTGTACACTGTAGTGGAGTGATGCTTCCAGCTCTTCATAAAATGCTATACAAGGGTATATTTTCAGTTTACATACTCAATAGGTGGAGATAGGATATTAAATTTGCAGGAGAAATGCGAAAGAATGTAAGACGAACTTCCGGAAAATTTCTATACGCTTCTTTAAAACCGGGCATAAATATGTAGATACCTTAAAAATGCGTATATATCACCCTTTATCATATAACTTTTGTGGTATCAATAATGTAGTAGCAATGCATAAAATATCAAGATTAATTTTAAAAATTTAAATATAGTAAAATATTTTTTTCATTCTTTTCTTTTTTAAATTTTTACTAGTTGATATCCATTTTATTTTTCTTTTCTTTTCAAGTGTGATTTAGTAAATCGCTGGAGGGTAATCGGATCTCTTTTTAGTAAAAATGCTATCCTCGCTGTTGCTTGTGTAATAACACATTACACATTGCTAAATGTGCAGTCTGTACATTATTATCTGCATTTTCTACACAGCAGGTTGGGGGAAAACAATCAAGTTAGCTGAATGGAGAAGATCGATTATGCGGTCACGACTCAATGACATCAGAGAGGGGAAGTCATGCAGAAATGACGTCGCGACACCTAGTAAAACTAGTCACGTGGTACGACTTTTCATTCCCTGGTAGTTGAAAGTATTCTTGTTCAGTGGCCTTGAAATCACCCGCTCAATCGATGCAATTATTGTTTGCCCACTTTGCTGACGGATTCGTTCCTTCTTCAATTTACTTCTAGCTTAAAATTTCCGTTTACGAGCTGACGTAACACTTTTCCAACCATACAAAACACTCGAAACAGAGGTGTTTTACAGTAAATATAACACCAGAAACTTTGTCGAAAATAGGGAGAAAAATTTAAAGTTTTTTTTTATTATTTATTTTAAAAAAGTAAAATTAATAAATTCAAATCAGCGACTTCACTCGTTAACAATAATCACATTTCCGTACTGATAATGAAGAACTTTTTATCGCGTATTTTCATATTTTTTCCCCTATTCTAAATGATAACTTGTATATGCAAATTTCATAAATTTATCTCTTGCACAGTTGAAAATATTAAATAAATAAATATATAAAAAGAAAACTGCTATACACGCGAAAAAACAACGTGCAGAGTCAACAGAAAATAAAATTAAATTCTGTAAAATTATTTTATTTACTAAAATATTTTCATAGAAAGTATTTTGTTTCCTAATTCTTTTTTGTATATTTATAAGTATATATTCACTCTAATATATTATTTTATACCTTGAAAGAAAAAATATTTTTCCATCGTCAATCTTAGTTGACCGTGATGATTATTCGCTCGGTTCTTTAAGAAATCACTTGAAAGAATTTTTCTTAGATGGAAGGTTGAATGTTGTGAAGAAGATGGATGAGTCATTCGTCACATTTCCTCTACTCCACGTGCCATCCGAGCATCATCATGTGTCGTAGTAAGTGACACATGAGGATTTAGTGTCTAGATGTGTATCAAGTTTTTGTATCTGTTTAAAATACAGCATCAAATGGTTTCAAAAAGCCGACATATGTGTATACAAGACATTTCCTAAAGTATATCGATATTTACTTTATATATATATATATATATATACATTCGAAAATAGCCCATTTCTGCTCTCAACACACTGGATGAGTAGGAAACCGTATACAATCGATTTATACTTATATTCGGTGAGTTGGTTAGGCAATCTTGATAGCTAAGTTTGGAGAATTGATATTTTGTCAGCCTGATATACTTATCGAATAAAAATATACAAAAAAAATCTGGAGTAAACAGCGCGAAAACTACGTTTAAAATTCAAAATTGAAGGAGAAAAACTGGAGTTTCTTCCTGATAAATGTAGAAAAAAATTCGATTAAATCAATAACAAATTTATAAACCGATGCAGGAATTGTCAAATAATAAAGAAATTCACATAAATCAACTTAAAATTAAAGTAAAACTGTGTAAATTTATGAAGATCGATGTATAAAAGTAACAAAATTTCAAGTAAATTAACGTTTAAAGTAAAGAAAAAGTGAGGTAGAAAAATAGAAAAATTCATTTCAAGTAGCACTAAATAAACAAAAATTTGTCGATGAAATTTATACATTAAATTGATTAATTTTACTATTTAAAAGTATGTAAACCTTGTTTTTAAATAATTCTACTGTTATACATATCTAAAATTAATTTTTTTCCGTATTGAATATAACAGGATAAAAAGGGTAAAAACACGCATAGAACAATTCATTTCAAGTAGCACTAAATAAACAAAAATTTGTCGATGAAATTTATACATTAAATTGACTATTTAAAAGTATGTAAACCTTGTTTTTAAATAATTCTACTATTATACATATCTAAAATTAATTTTTTTCCGTATTGAATATAACAGGATAAAAAGGGTAAAAACACGCATAGAACAATAAATAAAAAAGGAGAAATTTCCTTAAGCTCAATTAAATTTATTGCTTTACACAATGCAACATTTACTTTACGGATACACGAAAAATTCCCTAAAGAACAGATCAAAAACTTCCATATTACATTAATAATCCGATGTTTCCAAGTCAGCAATCTTATAATTCTTTTACTACAATAAACAATCGCCATTGCTGATAACAATATGAACGACACGATGTCGTCTCAATTGTGTACCAGATGTTGGGGTTAGTTCGCTACTTAATCATTAACTCGTATATTTAACTTTGTGACAGTTACAAACGAGATTCTAAACTTGTTTGAGACATCAATATTTAAATAAAATTAAAGAAAAACATGGCTAAATCTATTTATTGGCTGTTCCCAAATGAGATTTTTCTTGGCCATTTAGTAAATATATTTTTATCCCCTTCGAACGAACAGACAAACAATCTTTTCGAATGTTGAATTGAATCCAACTGTTTCTGATCAATCTTTTTTTATGGTTTGCTCCACTCTTGTTTTCTTATCAATAATTCCCACAGTTGATTTATATTTTATAATTTTATTCACTTTTGTTAATCTAAAAATCGATTCTACATAAATAAAAAAGAAAAATACATACTTCAGGACGTTTATGGACACGGTAAATATTGGATTGTTTAATAAAATAGCAGTAAAAGTATCTTTATATAAACATAAAAAACTTTAACAATACAATTACCTTGTTAAAGCGTTTATAATTATAATACAGAGAAAGCATTAACTATGATGGGTAAGGGTTACTTCCCCGCATTACTCGTTAAAACGTATTAAGCGAGTATTAAAAATTAAATTATCCACCTCCTCCCCTTAGAAAGAAACGCTTATCTGATCAGATAATCAAGACTAATTGATCATTCATTACATTTCTTCTATTCATTATCTTCTCGGACATCCTTTCATCCGTGGAACATCTTTATATATTAAGTTAAATCTTCTAAATCAGAGAAGCAGTTAAACAGACAGACAGGCGTGTTTCCTTTACAAGTCTTCAGAGCTTTGGGACTGTTTCTCTTGGGATTTTACCTCTACATCAGCAAGGATTGTAACCTAATTGGCCGGAGGTAACTTGATCGATGCTGTGACGTCATTGGCCTTAGCCCAAGGCAGCAATCTCGTGGGGAGGAGCAATTTAATCAGAATTCATTGCCCAAGGAAGTAGATTGGCATTCCTAACTCTCTCACTCTCTCTCTCACCTTCCAGTTGTTTAGAATGAGCCTTTAAGAACGTTCTCCATCTAACTCTACTACTACTACAACTCTTACAACAACAACAACAACAGCTGTTTTCTAGAATATGCATTGTCCACTTGTACTGTACGTGAGAGAGGGGTGAAGAAAAGTTGTTCAATCAATTGATTCCAAGCTCGATAATCGTAAAGAAAATTGAGGGCGTGTAGATGTTCTGTGAAGTGTGAAACCATTCGAGTATTTTTGGTCGTTGTACTAGTAGTAGTTTGGAGCAAGACGTGTTAAACAACGGAAAATTAAAAAACAAAAATAATAATAATTATTATTATGCATTTAAAAAAAGTTGAAATGATCAATTTTTCGGAATTCAAGCGGAATAATCATAATTAAGTGTACTTATCCGGCAGATATGAAACGTGATGATCACGTGACGTATTTAATGGGCGTAAAGGAGTGTTGGGAGGCTTGTAAGGAGTTAATGGATTTCTTACTTCCTTAATGGAATCTTAGGTGGGTATCTATTAGAAAGTTCGAAGAAATCCAATAAAAGTAATTCTCTGTTAATCTAGAGTTCAGATCAGTTATCATCAATCAGTTATTTATAGATTGAGTTACTTAAATCGCTTCGTAGGGTGTATCACACTGAATTGCAATTTCTTAAACCCCTCTAGAGACGAATAATTTCCTTTTCACAGCGTGTGTGCCACCAAATTAGTAGTTGGTATTTTAATTCATTCTATGTGAATGTGTAGTCATATCATCTTATAGCCTATATTGAAACATTCATTATCAATTTTAATATATTCTAAGAGTCTTTATCAATATAAATTGATAATTTTCTATACAAAATGTTCTTCCATTTTCTAACAATATTAAATTTAAATTGCTAAAAACATTTTTCTTCAATTTAACTGTAATTATTATTTATTTTATGAGGTCTTCTAAAGTTTGCGTAAATTATTATTATTATTGTAAAAAAAAACATTTAGAACAGTTTTTTATTCTTTCATCCAGCATCAATAGAATTATTATAAAATATATATATTCATCTTAATACTAAATAAGTGAAACAATAATTACATGATAAATGGCGTGTCTATAAAGGGAATGATTATGATTAAACTAAATTGATCATAATCAAATATTATTATATATATATATATATTTATAAATATTGCTGGAAAACACGCAAATTTTGAAGCCTTAACATTTTTCATCTTTATTATTAAGTGGAGCAGTCATCATTGACATCAACATTCATCAGTAACAGTATCACTTCGCTATGAGATAATCTGTAACTCTCTCTATACAAAATTACACCTACTTAACGTTATAAAAATGTAAGTTATTGAAGAAACTAATTATGATTAAATTATAAAATCATCATTATTTATAAATCGTTATCATCAAAAAACCTCTAATAGCAGCCACCTCTTAAAAAGAATGCGTATAAAATAGCCTGTAAACCACGGCCATTTTTTACGTTTCAATGGCCGCTATTTAGAGATCTGACTATACTTTAAAGAGCTGAGAAGTAAGATAAAAACTTATAGATGATGATTTAAAGTTTATTTTTCGAAAGCTTACAAGCTTACTTAGCTTAATTCTTAATGTTTAAACATTAGGAGATGAAGATGTATAAAACATCTCCTTCATCAGCTACATCAAATTTCATTTAATGATATTAAATTCTTCCCAGAAAAAGTTATAGATGAAGATATATCAGTTAAGATGATGATCAAATAAAGCAATCATCACATCCGTCATCATTCCTTATCGGTCATGAATTATTCCCTACTGCTAATTTTTAAATTTAATTATTATCTAGTTATCATCCAGCAGATCTCTCTTATATATTTTTTCCCCTAAATTTTATCTCATTTATATAAAAAACTAAAAGCAGTTTTTCCATTTCATTAATTAAAAATAATTAACTTTTATTGTTAAATTGTATTGCACCCAAGCTTTATCATTTAATTATTTTTTTTTTAAATATGGAACCTTCCCATCTTGAAATAAATTGATTTATTAAAAAAATATTCTAGTTATAGAAATATTTAATTATCTTTTTTCTTATCGGTCGGATAAAAGATAAGAATTATCCATTCTAGAATCAAAATCCAATATTGATAATCTTTAAAGATAGGTCTTTCATTAAAACATGCAAATTGGAAAGCATCCAATATTAAAATAAGCATATTTTGTTTATCTTTACTCTTCTTTATCTTACATTTAAGTTTATTAAAAAAAATTTTTTTTAAATTAATTTTATGCAAATTTATAATGCAGTATCATAATATTAATCCCACAACATAAAAATTGATTTGTCTAAGAACTTTTATGATTATTTTTTGATTATTTTTAAAAGTGCTCCGCCCAAAATCTGTATGACGTTATATGCAAATTTTCATATTTAAAGTGAGAAATTCATTAACAGATTAATGAAGCGATGGCAAATTATCTTAACTTTCTCTCTCTTCAATTATGTTCCTCATATAAATTTAAATTCCTGTTAAATTTTGGTGTTACACATTAGTTAACACTAGTCTTTTGATCCATTTAAGACACCGCATGGTCTATATCCATTTAGTTTAAACCATTTCAATGACTGATAGCTTCAAAAGCTGCGAAGAGGATGCCTGACTCTATTCTAAACTTATACAATTGTATCCTATCACCTCGAGATGGGTTATCACCCTATCTACAACTTCATTAATTAGTAAATTTTAATATTGTAATTAATGCTTACAACCGGGAATATTCAAAGAGCAACAATGTAGTTGCTAGTGTATCAAAAAAATAATAAAAATACAGCAATTCCATCCCACTTTATAACACATTTTATATCGCTTGATGATTGAGAGCTGTTTTACTTCCTTTTTTTTTAAATTTAGATAAAACCTGTGAGTTGTACAATTCTCTTTTTGAGGTAGCAATGTTGCAGGAAAGCTACCAAAACGGGGAGGGGTTTAGTTTTATTTTGGTTCAATGACTCTTATTTAGTTTCGTCGTTCTCACCCCCTCTCCTACCCCCTTTCTGTTTCTATTTTCTTGGTAGACTCTAGCCTATTGTTGATAGTACTAGCTATTGATTTACTGTACAAAGAATTTTATATCTCCCCACAAAAAATATTGCAAGAGAAAATAAATTGTTATAACTTAAACTTTAATCAACTTTAAGGTTGAAATTTTGGGCGGAGAGTCGCACTAGATTGTGGATTTAAGTGGAATAATAAAGAATTAAGCTTAAAATTTTCGTTCTTAGGCTTTCATCGCTTTGAATTCAATCGAAAAAAATAAAAAATACAGAATAAACAACAACTTATTGAGCGGGGTCTTTGGGAATAAACATGAATATTTTTAATTTGGGATATTTATTCGTCCGTTAATACTTGCTTACTAGCCTGATAATGTTTTTATATAATCAAGATGATTGCAAGCCTGGTTAAGTTTCTCATGTTTATAACATTAAAACTGTCTGGAAGATATTTTTCTAGATTTGAGACAATTTTCTGAATTATTACGGAAAAAAGTCTTGGAAATATTTAAAAAACGTATTTAGGAAAACGTTTTGAATTTAAAAAATCCTTTTAAGATTATAAAAGTTTTATAATCTTAAAGGATTTTTTTAATTCAAAAAATTCACTACATTTGAGGAGAAAAATCTACAGAAAATTCGCTAAAATAACGTTACGTTATTGCAATTTGAGGGAATTTTTTTTTTATTTCATCAGCGAAAAATCTCTGAAATAACAAAATAAAATTCTTAAACTTTCAATGTTTTAGGGATTTTTCGCTGAAAAGATAGGGACAATTCTCTCAAATTTCAGGAAATGTAATGATTTTCTTAGAATTGTTTCCCTCATAACTAGTTGAAATTTTCTAAATTATATGAAATGTTATAATTTATTACTTTTTTATTTAAAATTTCAAAATTCACCGAAAAATTTACTAAACTTTAATTCCTCAAGTTTAAATTTTTTAAAAAAAGTAATAATTTGGAAAAGACGTTTCCTATAATTTAGAAAATTTCCCTAGTTAAGAGGGAAAAATTCGAAGGAATTAATTTCATTTCCTGAAATTTAGGGAATTTTCCCTGTTTTACTAAACGAAAAAATCCCTAAAACGTTTTTAAAATTTTAGAAATTTTTCTTTTTGCTTTTCATCCCAAATCTATATTCCAAATAAATAAATTTGTGAAGTGTCATCAAACGTTGTCGAATTAGTTTCATAATAATTTAACTCAATTGATAAGATTTATAAATCTGACAAATCCTTATAAAAATAAATAAAAATCTTTATTGAAACTAGCGAAAATATTGATTCGTAAGGCCATTTTTTTATTTTTTGCTAACGACGTTTGTAAACATTTAAAGCATGAAAAACGTTAATGTAATTGAGTTCTCTGTACCAATTTACTTTACTTTTTAAAACGTTTATAACTGACAAAATTATTAATCAATCTCCAACAAATTGACAGTACGATAATTAAACATGTAACTAATAAGATTTTTCTTCTTTTAAATGTAAGTTTATTCACTAGAAATTAATTAAAATTTCGTAAGATTGACTTTAAAACTTCAAATATTTATTTACGTATTTTATTATATATTTTTTTATTTTAATAAACTTTTCTATTTTCTAAACTTTCGAATATATATATATAAAGGCCTGTATATATTAAAATTTTAAGCAGTGTAAGCAAAATGGAAAGGCAGAAGTTCAATGAACTGAACATAAAGCAAAAGTACTACTAACTAGAAAAGATAATTAGTTTATTTCTACTTTAAGGAAAGACGAAGCTTTCGCTTTTAATTATGTTCCTTACTAAAGGAAAGACATACTTTCTGCTAATTGAAGTCACTAAACAGAGTTAAAAACAATTACGAGTCTTTTTAATTCTCCAACAAGCATACTTACGATCTTAGGGAAGAAACCATAAATATCTTCTTTTTCTCCTTCATTTTTTCCCATCTTCCAGAATAAATTTTCTTATTTTCTTAAGGAAACTTTCTAGAAATGTTCTAAAATATTTATCCTCAAATTCTTAGGATACTTTAGGGACAATTTCTCTTCATCGAGATCGTACTTTATGTTAAACAATAGAATAAAAATAAACTTTGGTTTCCGAATAAAAATTCCTTCAATAAGGATTTTTACTTGTTTAGAGAATTTTATATTTATATAAGGAAAACAAATGGGGAGAGTGAAGAAAATTTAAAAAATTAACATAAATTTCACCAATTTATTCTATTTTTGAGAGAAATTTTATTTGCTAGGGAAGAAACCGTAAGTATCGTCTTTTACTCTTTCCTTTTTTCTTTCTAGAATTACTTATGAAATATTTATCCCTAAATTCATATAATACTTTAAGGGCAATTTCGCTACATCGAGATATTTTGTTTTCATCAATAATTTTTGAATAAATTCGAGAAAATAAAATAAAAATAAATACAATTTTGACTCTAGATAAAATTTCCCCGAATAGGGATTTTTACTTGATTACAGAATCTATTTACATAAGAGAAAAGGGAAATTTCTGAAAATCCAACAATTAACACGCAAATTTCACTTAAAATTTCTTCAAATAATAAACTTTCTTTTCAATATTTCTATGTAAAAAAAATAAATTTAAATGTTAAAAAAGTATTTTTTTCTAAAGTTAAAACAACACAGAATTTAAAAATTGCTGTAAAAACACCAGTTTTTAATCGAAAATTCTCAAAATTTTCCTCGAAACGAGAATATTCTTTTAAAATAATTTTTAAAGTATTAAAATCAATAAAGTCGAAAATTTGAATGTTGAAATTAAATAAATCATTTAACAAAACTTTCTAACCAAGCACTTAAACTTAGTAGAAAGGGAGAGGAGAATATTTCAGCAAACATTTATAAACTTCCGACATCTAACAATGGCAGTTTTGACAGAGGAGATAATTCATAAACTCTCGGAGAAGAAGCAAAGTAATTTCATTACGGAAACAATCTTGTCAGCACGACATCAACAAGTTAAAAATAGAATAAAACACTCGAAAAAAAAAGATGGCGGAGGGGGGAATGAAAAATATTTTTTAAATTCCCTGAATCTCGGAAATGATCCAAATCATGCTATAAAAGAGGAAAAATCGGGATATTGCCGACTTTCAATAAATCAAGTAAATTGTTATAGCGTGATCATTCACATAAGTACAGCGCTAGTAATTTATATAAATCCTGAAAGAGGGCCAGATCAGAAAATATTTCACGAGGAAATTATCACCCAAAGAGTAATGTCGACAGCATGATAAACATGGGCAATTGCATCGTCAACTTGAAGAGATTGAGACAAATGGTTTCTGCCAAGAATATCCTTATCTCTACACTCCTACTGATAAAAATATTAAACGCATTCAATTAACTACAATCCCTTAATGTTTGTCTAATAACCCTAACGACCCAATATGAATTACCCTATGGGTTATTAAGTTATTGTCGCGTCGCGTTGCGTGCGAACGCGACGCGACGCGACGTTTTCGCGTTTATTGCGTTAGAAATGATTAAATTCGATATTGTAATTATGCTAAAGCAGACATTATAACTTGTTGGGGAATTATAATAGCGTTACGTACAGCTTGGTATATTTTTCAAGGCTCGCCGCTCGGCCGCTTCGCGTCGCGTTAAATTTAAGCGCCTCTATAATTACAGGTCGTGCTGTTATACTAAGCTAATATAATTCTATTTGTTGGATACAAAATTAACGTTGCTTCGCTGATTAATAGTCTAACCTATAGTTTGGGCAGAAATTTAGTGATTATCAATGTCGCGGCGTCGCGCGCCGCGTCGAGTACGCGATCAGCATAATTCCATTAGGGATTACGCCGGTATAAATTCATCGAGGCAACGTTTTAGAGCGGTGATGTGGACACGCTACTGCAATATTGAAATTGCATTGATTGAAACAGCGATCTAGTGGCGTATTTCTCTTTTCTGCTCTCATTCTTCGCTCGCGCGCGCGCGACGAGGCTCTACGTCATATAAATGTACACATTTACAAAAAAATCAGCGTGTTTTTAAGGCTGTTAGTTGGAAAAATCTTATCTTCAACCCCTAGACAGTTATCATTTAAAGCACTTTCCTTATCATTGACATTTTCTCCGTTCTAATCGCTTGTTGTTGATTCGCAATGACCGAGTAGATTACAGGCAATGAAACGAAGAATCAGCTTTAGTTAGCAGGTCATCTAGACTTTCCTTTGCTAAAGGAACGAATGCGGAAGGAGATTATCGTGTCCTGTGAAATGAGGTCTACGTTCTTCTATCGATTGGGATAAAGGAATGAAAGAGAACGAGAAAAGTCCTGCACTCTTAGGTCTTTAGTAATCAGGTTTACTTATCGGAATGGATGCAATTATCTCGGAAGAACATTACTTTTAGTCCTGTTTACCCTTTGTCAATTGATCTAATTTGTTTTTGCTTTAATAATACACCCTTATGCAGTGATGAGATTTGACGTGTGTTGTTGTTACAATTTTGATAATGCTAATAATGTATTCTGCTGTATTGTTTATATATATATATCATATTTCTAGATTAAACATAAAAAAACCCTTTATCTATTTTTATAATCTTGTATATTTCTGCGTATCCATGTTATACATCATTATCTACTGACATCTTAATACATATGGCTGATGTATTGGTAGTATTTAAAGGCAGTTCATTTACATAGACACGAAACTAAAGAATATTTTAGCAGACAAAAGTTTACTGAGAAGAATTCGATTAATTCAAGAATATTTGGGAAATTTTCATTAAATATCTCATCACTAATGTCATCTGAGAAAAACGACATAACTTAGCAACCGCTAATGGAAATCGCAACTAGAGTTAAATTCCTGAAAACTTTATCGATTACCGGGAAGAGAAAGTAAAAATAACCTTTACTTTTCGTCAAAATTTAACAAGTAGAAAGCAGAAATCGACTTTTTTTTTGGTGGCCTGGCAACTTCTGATCATTGCTGAATTAGTATGGGATCGATAGCATTAGGAGAAAGATTTGCATTAATATTTTTGGTCATCACGAAATCACGTGATTAGCTGTTGGCATGTCGTACTGTTTCATTTCCCCTTTGCATGACATCATCATCAGTGACTCACTCCATAAATACGACAGATGTAAGTAATGATGTAAATCAATGTCTGGGAAAAGGCAAAAATGTGGTTAAAAACTGAAAAATAAATGTTAAAGCTATTAAAGTCAGATGATATCCACATATTTTTATTTTATTTTTATTCATATATTCAATATTTTCCACCAAATTTCATCCTTTTCCCATTTTCTCTGAAGGCGTAATAAAAATTTTCCCGAATGCATGAATTTTGTTTTTTTTCTTTCCTCTTCTTCTTCTGTTAAATGGAACATTGAGCTATTTAAAAATTTCCCTCAACTCTCCAATATTTCAGTTTAGGGAATATCTTTCAATTTCTATTTTACTTTTTCTCAAGTGAAAGAAAAACCGATTTTCTTTTCTTTTTTTCACGAAATTTCGCTGAAAGTTAAGAAAGGAGCAGAGTAAGTTTAGAAAAATTTTTCTCAGTCATGAATTTATATAACAAAATTTCCTATTCGAATATAAGGAATATTATATTAAATTCAAGATTTTGCTCTTTCCAAGACACTTTTCCCCCTCTTTCATAGACTATTTAACGAAATTTCCGCATTTTCAGTAGACTTTTTTTGTGGGAAGTTTAAAATAGTACCTAAAAATTTTTTTCATTCATATATACATGCACTATATACTTTTAAAGAGAAGGAATATATATATCTTCCACAAATATTGAAAAGAATTCCCTAATAAAAAAGAATAAAATTCCCTCAACTACTTAACAAAATTTTCCTGCTTGGAATAAAATATTCCCTGAAGAACTGACATCTAAATAGAATTCTGGAGAAGTTGACAGAATTTTTAAAGAACTTCCTTTCTTTCTTTTTAAATTTGTTAATTATTTAGTAATTTCTTTTAATTTGTTAATTTGTATCAAAGTATTTGTCGAATTTCTTAAAATTTTCGAATTTCCCTAAAGAAATTTAGGGAAAATGTTTATTTAATATTGAATACTTTTTATGGCGTAAAGTTTCGTTTTTATCTATTTTCCTATTTTAATCATATAATTGAATTAAAATTACAATTTTTAATTAAAATTCTTCCTCTGATTCCTTAAAATTTAAAATATAAAAAGACTTTGAAATAAAATTTGTAGCTTTTAAAGTTTAATTGTCATAATTTTTTTAAAAATGAGTTTTTTAAACTTTGTTTTGAAATTTTTATATTTTAAAGGAAATTGTCCCAAAATTTCCCTATGTTAAAGGGAATTTCTCCGAAATTTCCCTACACTGAAGGGAATTTCGCCACAATTCCCATGTATTAGAGGATTTTCTTCAAAACTCTTACTTAAAATTTTCTGTAAATTTTAGCATTTAAATTTCTTTATTTAAAGGGGGAAACGCAAATTCTTCCCTACTACTACAAATTAGGGAAATTAAGGAATTTCCCTTTATTCCTTAAGTTTTTCTTTCCGAAAAAATCGTAAAAATTCTTGTAAAAGTAGTTATCAGCTGGTTTATTTCTATTTTACTGCAACGATCAAATTAAATTCAAGCAATTCTCTTCGTTTTATAAATAACAGAGGTAGTAGGTTAATGTTAAGCTTTCAGATCTGATTTTAACAAACTGATTAAAACAAGGCCTAACTGGTAAGCTATTGGAAGAAGAAGAAGCCCTAAAACCATCGATCCCAGAATGCTTTGTTTTCTGACGTCTAACTAAGACTGATGGAGAAATAATTGGATCGAGCTGTCTTAGTTGTTCTACCGATTACAGCGATATCTGGTGAGAAGAAAGGGAATCAAGCATTGCCCACGTGCCCATCTGTCTCCATTTTTTATTATAGGACCTTTTATTTTATTTTTTGTGTTAGATCGAATGAATGGGAAAAGTATTTTTCAGTTCTAAAACAGCATCTTTTGTTGTTATTATTTTTTAAAAATTTATATAAAGAATTTCTTTATGGTTTTTCTATTTTATCTTTAATATTAAAGTATTATACCATAGAAATTTTCACCAATAAAGTAGAATTTCTTTTAAACTATTGTGGTTATTCCTATAAATAGGCCTATATATCTCTATTTACCTTCGACATTTGAGTAAACTAATGTTTATACAAACATCACGCGTGTTCGATCACACTTATAGATGCAGCTTATCATTTTTATTTATAAAGGAGAGTAAATAATTTTGATATAATGCTACCATAGCAGCACGAATAATATAACAATATTTTTCTATAACTTTACAGCGTGACGTTTCGGAAATTTCGCTGTATTTTTACAATATAAAACTACATTTTTTTCCGAAATAAAAAAAAAGGAAAGGGAATTATTTTCAGTATTTCAGATAGTTGGGGGTGGGGAAAGAGGGAAAAAAACAAGAAAGCTCTGAAAATTCTTTACTTTTTCCGATAAATTGTTCCTTTGTCCCCTGTGTATTCGTCCATTGTGTTTTTGTTCGAGGCACAAATAACAATAGGAATGAAAAGGTCTTTCAAACATTTCTAAATTGTCTTACTTGTTGTGTTGATACTATAAACAATTGATGTGGATTATTTGTGGTATTCACTAAATTCCATTTCTTCTTAAGAATTCTATTCCGCTTCCATTTATTATGATTATTTTTAGCCATAACTTTGGTCACTGCGTCAGAAAAGTGATTCGTATTTCTGGGAATGGATTTCAATGTAGCACATATTAAAGAAAATCGATAAATACTCTAACTTGTGCAACTGTTAAAAGATATTTGCGCTTTTGTAAGCACGTGCTTTATTGTTAAGGGGTGCAGCTTATGTAGTATGACTCTTTCTTCTGTTCAAATATACAGGCAATCCTCTGCAGCTCTATATACTTTAACCTTATTTGTATTGGCTTTTGTGATATCTTTGTTAATGGTATGGGTATAGTTAATTTTCTTCCGTATTAATCTTTGTATTTTAGTACAAAATTCTGCATAGAAGATAATGATTTTGTTAATATTGTTCAACCATCTTTGATTATATTTAGTGTCATTGTTTTCATACTTTATCACTATTATATAATAAGCATTATATATATTTTGTGGGATTTGATTTCTAAGATGGGTGTAGAGTGGACCAAAAGTCAGTTAACGGAACCAAACACAGGTTTTTAATATATTGCCTTATACATCATACGGTGTGACTGAATTGCTGATATTCTCTATATATGCTCTATATTCTATCACATTACACGCATGAGTTAGTGTTCCGTTATTATTCGTTTATCTTTGTATTTTGTGTGTAATATAATATAATATATTTATATAGAGAGGATATTACGTTAATTCGACTATTATTTTCTATCAAATGAAAGATATTATTTAGTTAAATGTTTTCCATTTTCTAAACAACCTTATTTACTGGTGACTTATATCAGTTTTTAATGTATAAATTAATCGATTTTGACTGTTTTCTCTCCGTTTTCCTTTTTTCATAACTCTTCATTTTAATTATAAATATAGAAAATGTTCCATTAGCCAAATTTTAATGGAGAATATTTCAAAAATTAAGACACAATTGATCCATTTGTTAGGATTTATCTGTATGGCATACGACACGAGAAACTAACATTCGATTTGTATTCTGCACCAAAGATTTCTTTTAATGGAATTCGTTCTTTTGTAAAGCTGTAGATAAATAGCATCATCCATAGCCACATATCCAGTAGAAGTTTCCAAATTAAAAAGGATGCGCTTCACATAGAACCCATATCAAATTTGTTGCAACCAAAAAAAAACAAAATAAAAAACATTTTAACATAGTTTTTTCCGAATTTCAGTCACAAATATCGAAAGAGGAGGAAATAAATCGAGGTGTTAAAGCACTCGGAAACGAAGAACAGCATTTTGCTTTTATCTTAAATGTTCTCTATTAATAAATAACCTTTGGTAAATAGTTTTAGAATCTTTAACAAGATGTAAACAGTGAGAAAAACGAAACGAAGCATTCGACAGAATAAAAAGAAATTATGTAATTTAGCTAATATATCTAGTTTAATTTAGGTTAAAGCAATAGAATAACGAGTAATTGCCTTTCGAATGCACTTGTTAAGCTGAAAGACCTTATCAGATTTTTGTTATCGTGCTATAGATGAGAACAAGTGCACTTGGATCAGCGTGAATGGCCTATTCACCTCAGAAAACAAGAATAAAAAAAAAAAACGTTTGGGAAGCAAAAACTAATAACTATACACAAAAACATGGTAAAAAGAAGAAGAGAAAACTCACGATAAACTACTTTAAACATGTTTATTCATCGTGTAGTATCTTTACAACGAAGAGGAGCGTGTCACTCTCATCGTTATTAATGTACAGTACCTTGGAGCAGGTTTGTATGTAGCCAGTACGTTGGTTTGTCCACAACAAAATTAATTTTCGATAACTTTCTCGATTCTTATACATAAAAAAAACTGTTGTGTAAAGTAGCGTCGATCTCTGTCACCACATGCCATCTGTTTCCACGACTCGATTCTCATCGTGCTGAGTGGCGACAGATGGTTTGAGCCAGAGATAGACCAGTGATTTTGTATGACATTGTCCTGTATATATAATACTTTCGACTAAGTGCATCTCTCTTCTTGTAGAGCTTGGAGTAATTGTTAAAGCAGAACATGCTGTACATGCAATTTTTCTGCATTACTGATATTGTTCTCGGACGTATACATGTATAATAATGCTTACTGAATTTAAATCTATTTACAAAACAATTTTATAAAGTTAAAGTACGTCAGGGAGAATATATATATACATATATTTTTTTTCAACTGAAATTCTTGTTTTGTTTTTAAATTTTCCAAATGTCTTTTGTTGATTTTAAAATAAAGCTTTCTTTAAAAATTACTTATAAAAATTTATTTCTTTAAAAGACCACATTTTAGGGAAATTCTCCAATGAATTTAAAGGGAAAGTCTTTTATTTGTTTAGGGAAATTCCGTTGAAAGTAGTTTTTACTAGTTTTAAAAGTAACTAAATTTTTTTAACGGTTCTTAAAAATTATTATATAAAATATAAAGTTATAAAAAATCTAGGGTAATTTAATTTATAATTTTTGATAAATAAAAAGAAAATTCGCTTTAAAATAAAGACAATTTAATAATGTTTTTAAACATAAAAGAACGAAAGATGCTTAAAAGTCTTCAGCATCTACACTGCTGTATGATAGGAATTTCATTTAGGGAAAATTAATAAAAAATATTTTAAACTTTCCCCATTAATGTATCAGAAATTTACAAATTCACATTTTATTCCCTTTTCAAATGTACCTTTTTAAAGAAATTATCATCTTGCAAGTTGGAGTGTAATGCCTGAAAGAGTTGTTAGGGAAAATTAACATATAGAGGGGAATTTTTCTCTCAATATATATGTAAATTTATCCAAAAGGGGGGAATATTCCACAAGAGAATATAATTTATATAATTCTAGAAGTAAATTTTCTATAATTGGTGCGATTTGTTTAGATACTTTGAGCGAAATACCCCATTAACTCGAAAGAAAACTCTATTAGTAGAATGGGAAAAAATTATCTAAATAGGAAAGAATATTCTATAAATCTGGGAGAAAATTCTATAAAGGTAGGGAGAAAATTTAATAAAAACAGGGAAAATTCTGTAAAACTAGAAAGAGAATTCAATATGCCTGGAAGGGGGGAATTCAGTAAGCCAGAAGAGACTTTTGAACAACTAGAAGTAGAATTGCATAACCCAGAAGGAAAATTGTATATATGTAAAGAGAGAATTGTGGTAAAACTAGAAAAGAAATCGTATAAAACTACTGGAAAAGTTCTACCAATCCGGAGAAATTTTATAAACTCCGAGAAAAATATTTATAATCTAAAAAGGAAAATGTATGAATCCAAAAAAATATTTGTAATTCTAGAAGAAAATTTTCTATAATTCTAGAAAAAAACACAATTTTTTCTTGGAATTATAGAAACAGAAAGAAGCCTCCTATAAAATCGAAAAGCCATTCTATAAGAGGTATTTTTAGAGAGGAATATTTTGTAGATAAGAAAACGTTCTACGAAAGACAAAAAGTTATTTTTTTTATCTTTAAACATCTTTAAAGTTTAAAAACAAGCGAGTTTTAAACTTTTATAACAGGAAGGAATGCAAGATAATCCAATAAGAAAAATTCAATACAATTCTTTCTTTGTTTCGACTTTAGACAGTTGGCGATATTTTGTACCAAATCAATTTTATTTTTGATTTTTTCATGGTGTATCTGACTAGTAACAACTCCCCTTCCCCCCAATAGTCTGTCAGATTATCAACTGTAAATTGAATGGAGTTACAGACACGAAAAGGAAGTCTTTTCAGAGATTTAGCATCTCGGTTGGAAACCAACACCACGCTCTCTTTATTGAATATGTCAGTCTTTTCTGACTGTTGAGAGACATGATAATGTTTGTGACTAGTCTCACATCTCTTCTACTTTTAAACTGTTCAAACATTACATTCGCTCCGGTTTTGTGACGTGTAGGAAACAAAAGGAAACGTTTTCCGTCGACGTTTGCCCCTTGACAAAAGGCTTCTCCTTTAAACGAGCTAGTCGCGCAGTGAAGACGCATTATCGGGCGCGAGAGAAAATGGATGAGCGAGTTTGAGGATATTGTTAAAGCACTTTCTGCTACAGAAACATGCATCATTGTCATGTTGATTATATCTGAGGGGTATAAGGGGCGAAAATTTTTGCAACGCTACAGCTCTTTATGTTGATATGATTCATCTTTTCCACAAATTTGAAGAAATACTCCTACATATTTTATCACTTGATTTATGTCGAACATTCCGACTCGTGATGGAGAATATGTATTACACACTCTTGTTGTTGTACAGTAGCATTTCGTTAAGTTGTACATTAAGTTAATGTTGTAAGGTCACTTAAAGCTGTTTTGTGTATGACGATTCCTTCACAAGAATAAATTACGTTGTCCTTTATGAAAATCGATGATACTTTTTAAAGATGCAATCTTCAAAATGGAATTCTTATTTATACATTTAAATATTAATTGAATCTTAGCCATATCCCTTTAAATATATTATTTAAATGAATGTAGTATTTTTATTAAATAACTATATAATTGTATATTTAAATGTTTAATTGTGGAAATAATTCAATATTTATATGAGAATTTTTAGTGCAATTTTGTTAAGTGGGCCGCATTGTTATAAATTTTTTGATGGATTTTTCCTCTTCTAACTTTTATTACTTTCAGAAAATGTTTAAATTAATAAAAATCCCTGNATCAAAAAATTTTACAAATAATTTCCAGAAAGTTTAAGGAAATTTTGGGAATAACGGAAGAGGAAAAGGGAAAACATTAGATGATAAGGGTAAATGGGAAATTTGGGGAATAAAGGAAAAATTAAGGCAATTTTTTTCCTCTCATTTAATAAATTAAATGTACTTTCCGTAATTTATGAAAAGAGAGAAGGTGATGACAAATTATGGGTCATATGGCGTCACGGACATCAACCATTTCAAATATTTTCTTTCTAATGATAATTAACGAATTAAAGCCTGAGTATTAATGTAATATAAGACAAAAGTAAAGTAATTAATGAATAAACCAAATTAAGCGGGTTTCGGATACTCGGTTTTTTTGGAAGGTTGTTTAAAGTCGTTTTCCATGTAACATGTAGTCAGCAGGGAGCGTTAATGAAGTGAGCAACAAAAGTCATTAACACTGCTACCGAAGCGAAAATTCTCACACTTCTTACTCCTACAAATTTCTTTTTATGTTTACGGAACACATTTATCACGTGCGTCATTGGCTGCGTGCGTTGTGTCACTAGACAAATGAGGCCAGAATCGAAAAGTGCAGCTTTTGAGATGGAGCCAAACTTATAACGCTCGACTGTGGCAACTTCACGCATCGTTAGGAGCATTCCGTATTAAATTTATTTATTTTTTTCTTATTATTTATTGGGTGGAGCACTTAGCTAAAAGATTTTTCTTTTTCGGAAGATATTTGTTTTGCGTAAGCGATTGCTGCAAATGCATTTTTTATTGGGAAGAGGGGGTTGAATGGTGCCAGAAGGAAAGTGGATTTTGTATGGATGAGACGTTCTATCGATGGGAAAGGTGGAAACAATCTGGTTTTCTCCTTGCTTTGAGCGGTCGTCTTTAATTAGTAGAGGAACAGATGGATTCTTACTCCGCCCAACTGTGTCTAATGGCTGTAAAATGATTGCAGACATTAGAAATCCTTCTTAACCTCTAATCCTCTTCTCAAACTAAGTTCTAGTTAATATTTTAGCGGTTTTCTTCGGCTCTCTTACTTTGATATTGAATTTTGGTTTTGACATTATGAAGGATCTACAACATTCCTCTTGTTGCTGCTGTCAGTTCGAGTATTTTTGATATTTCTAATAAATGAATTTAGTGCTTCTAGATTTGAAATTATTATTCCCCCTTTATGGAAGTCAGTTAATTAGCAGCATTCCTCTTATAGTTTTATTTTTCCTATCTTCCAGAAAACTCTTGTAAAGTTCTTGAAATGGTTTTAAAATTTAAAAATATTCAAGTACATTCCAATGTTTCTGCTTCAGTATTTTGGTGTTCTTCTGTCATTTTATTAAATATATCTCTGGATAGTTTTAAATTATTCTAGTGTTACTCTATTCTTTGTTCAGGGCACCAAATATTCCTGCTATAATTCAGTATTTTTCGTTTTTTTTTCTTAAGTAAAAATCAATACTCTTAGTATTCTTGCTGAAACTTCAATGTTCCTAAGAGCTAACTAAATTCTGTTTGTGATAATAGCATAATACTAATATAGTATAGTAAATTATATTAGTCTGTTATTTATTATTTTAATTATTTAGTGTTACCGAGATATCGATATAGTTATGACATAACACTGCTTTAACATTAATTGTACACTTTTGTAAACAGTCCGAGTTAATATACTGCTCCAGAATGGATCATAATAATTTAATATTCCAATTAATTAAGTTTTCTCCTTGTTAGAAGTAACTTAATACAGCATCTGTCACTGCATTATATTATCTGTTACTTAATATTTGTTGTTGCTTCTGTGCATACTTTACTGTTGCAGTAAAGCAGTGAATCTTCTTTCCTCCTTAAGATGAAAAATAGTAAAAAAAAAAAATCCTTATTTTTTCAACGGAGTTTCTGCTTCTTTTTTTCTTCTGTCCACTTCACTTTTCCATTTTATTTTTATTTGAAGTATTGACTTGGTTCCTGCTTTCTTTTTGCCTTATTCTTATAGAGGTAATACGTTGCAGAATTTAACCTTTCTTTCCCACTCACTTATGGCTACTTGTTTCTCTGTAAGCTGTTCAATCTTCGTCACGCATCGACAATAACAAACTTCGTATCCTTCTCGATATGACAGTTTGAATCTAAGAAACAATTTTCAACTTCCTACACGTTTCAAAGCATTTATAATTGCTACGTGCACACCTTTACTCGCCTTATCGATTGCTCGGTACATAGCAAAGCTGCAATTAGAGCAGTAACATCAGTTACTACATTTGTACTAATCCATCTTCTCCACTTGCCACTAGAGAGTTAAACTATGGTTAAAAGCATTTTCTATTGAGTTCTTCTCACTTCTAATTTAAACTGCTAAAAACTAATAGGAAACTTGTTTAAATATTTTTATTATTATGGCAGTAAAGTAATCGAATCAAGAGTAAAACTGTATGAAAGTAGCAAAATTACACGAATAAAATCATTTATAAATTTAAATTACATGTAATAGAAAACTAGTAGATATACCAGGAAAATTAACATTAAATATTTGGTTATTTTAGTTTATCATTGCTATGTTTATCACAGGGCCAAGGGGATAAAATCAGGGAGGAGTGAGATGTATAAATTTTATGGTAACATATTTTTCGCAGGGTTCTATGGAGTAACTATATAAAATTTGATCCAGTTCGGTCTAAGGTTTTAGGAATTATAGGGAGGATTAAATCGAGGAGGGATGGAATGTTCAAATTTTACGGTAACCTATATTTTCCGCAGTATCCTATGGAGTAACTATGTGAAATTTGGTGCAGATCGATCAAAGGATTTAGGAGTATATAAAGGACAGACAAACAGACACGACACTCTATTATATATATATGAGTTTCTATCCTAAATTATATATATATATATAATTTAGGATAGAAACTTTTTTAACTTCATATTATTTTAAAAGACCAAGAAAAAAAAATAGCAATATCTGTATCATAAATTAAGTTTTTAAGAATTCAATACAATGAATTTTTCATTACACTACCAGAATTGTTTTCAATTTCTCCACAAAATTAATAGAATTATTAATTAACAGATAATAATCTTAGGATATAATACAATCACGAAAAAGAAATCTCGATCCAATAAAAAAAAATACATTGTTTGTCTGCGGATATTAATGGAATCCATATCTTTTGTTATATCAACTTTCGATGTTATCGAAATATTGATACGATACTACTCGTAACGTCTAATGAATCAGAATGTAAATATACGTTCCGATTCTCTTCTATAGATAAGTTACACATCAATACACAAAAAACAGCATTTCACTACTATAATAACAAAGAAATAACAAATATATAGTTTAATTTATAAGAAAATAATAATAAACTAAATTTCGTTACTATAACATTATTTATTGCGAGAAATTCATCAAAATCTCTTATCTTCTAGCTACCATTTTTTGAGAAGATGAGTTATAATAAAATATCCTTTTATCGACAGAGAAAGAGTGAAAGAAAACAATTTTACATCTTATTCTTATAAAAGTATGACGTTTAATTTACTTTACGACAGTCGAGAATCATCGTACAAGTTATTGTTTGGAGAGTTAGTATCATGCAATGCTTTGCAAGCTAAGCAATCATGGTAGAGATGGCAGAAGTAATTGGCTGCACATTGGTTGCTGTAATAAAGTCCTGTGTTACCCTGCAGCCACTGTAACCCGAATGCTATCTCTCTCTTTGGTATGTGCATTATTGAAACTCATAATTCCATTTCTCTTCTTGACGTCTTTATATATGTACTAGGTTTCACTTGTTTTATTATTAATCTTCATAATTAATTTATGGATCCTTTTTTTTCTCCTCCTTTATTCCCTGCTGATGTTATTAATTTATTATGCTGGATAAGTATCGTTTCTGCTACTTTATAGCTTTCTTTTATGCCATAATAGCATGCTAATATCTTTAATTAAAAGTGCAATAATGCAAATATCCAGCTCGTTTAAGGTTATTTTAAACATTAAGAAAATGGAATAAATATCGAATTGAATCAATTTACATTTTACATGATAATAATAATAAATAAATTAATAGTATAAAAAGGATTTAGTGTTATAAAAGTAATGCTATCTTTAAATGTTCTTCTACTTCTCGCTATATCTTTCACTTTAAAGTAACATTAAATTGTCTATTACTATAGAGTGAAGGTTACGGTTTTATTTCGAAACAAGTTACTGTTATATCAACATTATTACTATAGTAGTAAATTTTACACTTTATTTTTATGGGCCACTATTCAGAAATATCATACAATGTAACATTCTTTTCTCCATTCTAACTGAAGTGTTGAAAGTTAGTTTTCTGCTGCTGCTTTCTTCTTCTTCTTGTTGTTACTGTTACGTTGTTCTTACTGCTATCTTTACTTCTAAATTTCAAATTTTGCCATTACTACTTTTACTACTTCTAGTAAAGATTTTAACCATTTATTTTCGTAATTTATTTTCTAAAATTCTGATAACATTTATTGTTGTTTTATATCAAGTTTCTTAATGTTATTTATTCTGTTAATATTCTATTATTATTGCTGTTTATATTCGTCTTATTTGCAATTACTCGATTAATTTGTTCCTGTCATCTCAAATTTTGCTGTTATTAATCATTGTTTGTTGTTATTTTGCTGATGTTGATAACAAATCTTTCTATTATTTGCTACTGCTGTTATCACAGATAAAAAAAAAAGTTATTCTGATGTTGTTGCTGTTATTGTAAGAGTTACAATATTTTTCTCTTGTTACCGCAAGTGTTTCTGTTGTTTTTCAGCATATTTTCAAGTATTTGTGTTGTTATCTCAAGAATATCCTCAATTATTCCCAAATATTGTTGTATTTTTACCAATTTTGTTGTCGCTGATATAAGTGTAACCCCTATTTTAAATCGTAACATTCTGTTTAAGAAATTTATTATTTTTATTTTTTTTATTTTTAAACATCTTTAAAGTTTAAAAACAAGCGAGTTTTAAACTTTTATAACAGGAAGGAATGCAAGATAATCCAATAAGAAAAATTCAATACAATTCTTTCTTTGTTTCGACTTTAGACAGTTGGCGATATTTTGTACCAAATCAATTTTATTTTTGATTTTTTCATGGTGTATCTGACTAGTAACAACTCCCCTTCCCCCCAATAGTCTGTCAGATTATCAACTGTAAGTGAATGGAGTTACAGACACGAAAAGGAAGTCTTTTCAGAGATTTAGCATCTCGGTTGGAAACCAACACCACGCTCTCTTTATTGAATATGTCAGTCTTTTCTGACTGTTGAGAGACATGATAATGTTTGTGACTAGTCTCACATCTCTTCTACTTTTAAACTGTTCAAACATTACATTCGCTCCGGTTTTGTGACGTGTAGGAAACAAAAGGAAACGTTTTCCGTCGACGTTTGCCCCTTGACAAAAGGCTTCTCCTTTAAACGAGCTAGTCGCGCAGTGAAGACGCATTATCGGGCGCGAGAGAAAATGGATGAGCGAGTTTGAGGATATTGTTAAAGCACTTTCTGCTACAGAAACATGCATCATTGTCATGTTGATTATATCTGAGGGGTATAAGGGGCGAAAATTTTTGCAACGCTACAGCTCTTTATGTTGATATGATTCATCTTTTCCACAAATTTGAAGAAATACTCCTACATATTTTATCACTTGATTTATGTCGAACATTCCGACTCGTGATGGAGAATATGTATTACACACTCTTGTTGTTGTACAGTAGCATTTCGTTAAGTTGTACATTAAGTTAATGTTGTAAGGTCACTTAAAGCTGTTTTGTGTATGACGATTCCTTCACAAGAATAAATTACGTTGTCCTTTATGAAAATCGATGATACTTTTTAAAGATGCAATCTTCAAAATGGAATTCTTATTTATACATTTAAATATTAATTGAATCTTAGCCATATCCCTTTAAATATATTATTTAAATGAATGTAGTATTTTTATTAAATAACTATATAATTGTATATTTAAATGTTTAATTGTGGAAATAATTCAATATTTATATGAGAATTTTTAGTGCAATTTTGTTAAGTGGGCCGCATTGTTATAAATTTTTTGATGCATTTTTCCTCTTCTAACTTTTATTACTTTCAGAAAATGTTTAAATTAATAAAAATCCCTGCATATTATATTTATAGAAAGCAACTGTAGTTAAAGTTTAAGATAAAAGAAAGAAAATTACCCGCAGAAGTAAAAGTTTTAGCGAGAAACAGAAAATTAATTCAATAGTAAAATATTTAGATATGAAATTTTTATAATGTAAACCAATTGTTTGCCTTTGAAGGGTGGACTCAAATGGAGGAAGAAAAAAGTTTGCAGGAAATTGGAGAGTTGTTTATGTAGGAAGTCCCACATTGGAAGCCAAAGGCTATTTGTCGTTTAACATAAATAAAAAGAAAAATAAATAAAAATAGAAAAAAATGATAAAAGTACGCAAAATATTTGTTTTAAAAACTTCGTCTTTTAGCCATTTCTAAATGCAAAATTATAATTATTCCAGAAAATTTGGGATGAAGATGATTTCTATAATTGAAAACTTGAAGAGTTCTTTATTATTTTGTCTTATTTTTTTTATTTCGTTTCACGCTTTTTAAGACGTTCAACCCTTATAAAACTACAAAATAAAATAAAAGAAAAGAAACTGAAGTTACAGCTCTCATTTCTCATCGTTTGTCTTCGAAAATGGAGAAAGAGGGGAAAGAAGAAACTTCGACAACTTCCTATAAAGTTACATTGCTCAAACTTTCTTGGTATAATAGCTTATTCGAAGGAAACACGAGATCTTCGGAGTGGTGGAGACAGTACGTCTAACAGGCTGTCAGTTCGGGAGAAAAATGAGTTGGAGAGTCAAACAGATTGTCCGGAGAAGGGCAGCAGATCTAGAAGTAGCAAGTCGGTTTGGTGCCGATTTTCTATATAGGAAGCTGTCGTCATATCCGTGATGTCCGTCCAACCTTTTCTTTTTTCTTCCTTTTCTGTTCTTCTATTACAATGATACGTACTTTCCTTAGATGTATTTCCTAAAATACATCAACTTTGTGATTTACTTTTCTTATATTCAACGCTGCTTTCTTTTTCTCCCCTGATATTTAGGTAAATTTTTCGAATAAATTATTCAAAAATTATGCAAGACTTGATAAAATAGTAATGCTTAATTTCGTGTAATTTGAATGTAAAATGATTAAGTAATGCAGATTTTAAATACAATAATAAATTACTAGAAACCTTCCCGTTGATTAAAGGCAGAAAATTCGAGTGGAAAATATGCAAAAATTTAATTTAAATTCGATGCCAAAGGAATTATATTTCTTTTCTAAGTTTGGAATCAAATTTATTTTTATATCTTTGATTATATTAAAACTCCTTCGCAGTATTTTTCTTTCCGTATTCCTTCTTGAATATTTACTAAATTTTAGAGTTTAAATTTAGATAGAAAATACACTAAAGAAGCACTTCTCAACCTTTTTCTGATCCTTCTGTATATAGATTCTCAACACTAACCTGCTGCATCCCTAGGGATACATGTACCACTGGTTAAAAAGTGATTCACTAAAGTAATGAATAAATGAGATAGAAAAAAACTAGAATAAAATGGAGGGGAAAGCACAATTTTTAATAGAGTAAATTCAAATGTGCAAAAATTCGAAGCGTAAACAAACTTGATCAATAAGCAAATTCTAGTGCAACAAAGAGAAAGCCAATGAGAATGTATTATTGATGCGTACGAAAATTCAAAAGGAGCACGACAAAGTTAATTCGGATTAGAAACGAAGTGCACAAATTAAAATTCGAACAAAAGGAATTGCATAATTCAAGTACAGAAAGGGATTAACGGAACTACACTAAAGTAAATCTGAATGCACGAAGAAGTGCTGTAAATAATTCACTTATAAATGGAAACAAGGCAAGTTAGAATATAAATGAATTACAATTAAACTTACAAAATCGTGTAACATTTATATTATTAGACTTGCTTCTAGATACTACTTAAAAATTCCGCCGATATACTAAGTTGTTGTTGATACTCGATATCATTGTAGTCGTCTACTGACCCTAAAACTCTGCAGTTAGCTTCATTACAACTGCAGCATGTTGGCTAGATATTAAAGCTTTGGTCATTTGTACCGAAAAGAGTCGTAAAGAAAGTAGAACTTTTTCTAGCGTGTAAGTCGTAAATGAACGTATAACTTATCATAAAAAAAACTGGCTACACTTAAAGTAACTAGGAACTTACCCTTAGAGTAATAAACATATAAAGAGAATTCTTATATCTAGAAATTTTTCTGTTCCGTAAAATAATTCACTTAAATGTTGTTTTGATCTTTATAACTTTAATATTAGAGCAGTAATTTTGATTTAAAACTAGAAAGTTTTTCTTGATTTTACTGCGGTAAATGTCTGCACTCTGTCCAGATGTTGTTGTTTTAACTAACATATATATTTTTATGCTGTCTTCTCCTTAAAATTTAAGAAATTTTTATATGTTCTTATAATATTAACTTGTCTACGTGGAAAATTTAATAATATTATGGAAATGTAAAATTTTAAGTTCATAATTAAGCATGATCTCGGTTTGCACCTTTAGAAATGAGCAATTAATTTAATAAAGGAAGCGCTACTAGACTTTTCCTGTAGGAGAATATATAAAAGGAAATATTTTCCGTCGATTTTCTATAAAAGATCACTATAAATTCTTTTGATAAATGAAAAAAATTACATTCAGAACAAACAAAGCCCGACACGAATTGTGCAAGAAAACATATCATTCAGGGGTCAGAGTTCAAGTAGCGATGACAGATATGGAGACATTTCTCTTGTCAAATACCTACTAGGGTATATTAGTGGGCGGAGGGAACCCCGTGGTTATTGCAACATCGCTCAGGACGTCGGTTCCACCTGTTTTTTTAGCAGAATGTCTCTGAAAGTTCCAACGACAGGAAAGATGGATTTAATCGTGCATCGGAACCTGCAGGAGAAGGAACTGTCACTTACTACAAGGATCGTTTAGGTTAGAAAGGGAAAGGGGGGCAAAAAAGATAAATGAATGGTTTAGTCAGCGACATCAACTGTAGATGGATTGAAGTCCACCTGCTTGTGGCTCCTCAATCGAATGCATTCCACCCATTCCCTCTATATTATTTCACTACTTGTACCACAATAAACTCTCAGGGAAATAAAATAACTTCGAAAAATCCCTATTTCGATTTTAAATATCCTTAAAAGCACCTATTCAAAACTAAATATTAAAAAAAAATCACTTTCGAGTCGTACTTCGTTTTAAATTCGCTTCTGTTAACAAAATCTAAGCCAAAATTTAATTATAAACATCCCTAAAAATCCCTAACATTTAAAAAATATATAAAATTTGCGTAAAAATTTTCTTTAAAATGCTTATTTTGACGTAAACAACGTTAATAGATTATAAGAAAAAACTGATGGATAAAATCGGAAAAATCATCAACAAAGCAAATTATGGCTGGAAAAAACGAAAGAAAAAAATGTTAATTTTTAATTATGTTTTACATCTAGAGCAGATATTGCCACTTAAAAAATTACTAAAGTGGAAAAATTATTTTTATTATTTTCTGCCGCTGGATGAATTGATTATTCTTCTTAACCCTCAGTAAGAGAGAAAGAAAGAGAAGAGGAGGAGGAAGAAAGAGGAGGAAGAGGAGGAGGAAACAGAATAAAAAAAATAAAATAAAATAGTTTTAATGGCTGAATTAATTCCGTGTTTTGCGAATGATAAGCATAACAATTTAATTAGCATTACTAATGACCATGTTTATATCAGAAGCTGGTCATGATTGATGCCTTATCTCTGAATTGAGACAAATGATTGGGATAATCAGCAAATGAATAAATAATGCAATTAGTATCTTTTGCTTCCATTCTAAACTTAAATCGAAAGAAAAATTATTGTTTCTATAATTCGTTTATAAAAATTGATTGAGGTGTTTCTTCCCTATTTCTTATTTTTTTATTTTTACATTCCGTGCTTAATGATTGATTATATTTGTTAAATTTTAAATTATTAAATCAAAGATATCTTCGAGAAAATTAAGAATTAATTAATGTTATTAAAATAATTATAATTAAATTAAGAACAAATAAAAAAATAATAATAATAATAAAACCGTGTTTTGTCTTGGAAATGTTGTTTATGAATAATAAAATAAAATAAAATTCTATAATATCTAATTAAATTTATTATTTATTTCAAATTTAATTAATTCATTTTAAAAATNAATAAATGAATGACAAACATTAATATATTTTATTATGGAAATGCACAAATTTATATAATTTTCTTCTAGAATTTTTCTAGAATAAAATTTAAAAAATTCTAAAAATATTGCAAAAAATTTATAAAATATATTTTATAAAATCTTCCAGAATTCTTTTGAAATGTTCATTCTTTACTACAGTTTCTAGAATATGACCTTGAATCAAGAATATATTTTTCTAGATTTACTTAATTTAGTTCATATTCTAGAAGCCTGAAAAGTTGAAGATTTTGTGTTGTGGCCAATTTTATATTCAGAACTTGGCTACAATACATGCGCTTGTGCGAAGGAAACTTTTTTTTCTCGCTTATAGTGCCAAAAGAGCCATAGTGGTGAGTTTTGGTACTAATTTTTTTTTTATGGAAAAATATGTATATTCTAGAAATATTTATGAATTTAGTGTCAGACGTCTTTTAAAATTTAAATAATTAAAAATTAAATTTTTTATAAATTTCTGTGAATATCAAAAAATTTTCTGAAACTTTTAGAAATATTTTACATTTTATTTTTCAGAATGTGATGATCTAAATTAAAATTAGATATTATTTGTAGAGTGATAAATCTAGAATATTAAAAAATTCTATAAAAATTTCTACACTCTCTCTAGTTCAACAGTTCCAGAAAAAAATCTATTTTTAGAAAAGTTCTAGAAAAATTACAGGTTTCATTACTTCTTGAGAAAGTTTCTAAAAATTTTTCAAGAATAAATTTAATTGTATAATTTCAATTCTTTCGAATAAATTAGTTCGATGTAATTTAGTAGTCCTTACAGAGCTACTAAATTACATTTTTTACATAGATATACTTCATAATGAATTTATTAAAAATCAAATAAACAAAGTTTTATAATATAATTTTAATAAAAATCTAATATAATGACAGGAATTTAAAAAAATTATAGTTATGTAAATGCTTTTGAAATAAGAAATTCACTCAATGATGATAATAATTTGAAAATATTTTAAACTCCTCATTAATTGCTGACTTTAGCAATAATAATAATAAAAAAGTAGTAAAGTGAAGCATGAACGAGGACTTAACAAAATGCGACACACATCACAACCAGCAAACAAGAGGATTACTGGAAACAATTAAGGCAGAAATCTCCAAGGTACTCTTGTTCAAGTTTATCTTCTACTATTTCGATTGAGAAAGAAATAAAATAAATAAATAAATACGAAAAAAAGTAAGTTAGAGACTGAAGATAAGTTTGATCTGCATCCTTATAAGTGAAATGAATAAAAAATATAAGTGATAATCCTCAGACTTGATTGACTTAAAGGACTTTTCCAGAAAGGAAGTAAGCTTCAGTAATAAAAATCTTTCTGAAATTGTTTTTTAATTATAAATTTTTACTTAATTTATGGAAAAATTTATTCGTGTTTTACAGAAAATTTACAAGTCATTAGGGTTAATTTTGTACTATTTTAGTGCATTTCATATTGTTACGTGATTTTTCTACACGCTAGACTATTCCTTGCCTTTCTTTTTGAATTATCAGCTAGGCTGAAAGATGATAAAAAAAAAAAAAAAAAGTAGCAGCTAAGTTTTTACTACTTAAGCATCTCTGAATAATAGTAGAATGCTACTATAGAGGAACCGATATCGGAGTTTTGATCTTTTCTCCCTGTCATTTTTCTTCGGATAAATTGACCAGTTGCCATTCAGTTGTAGAATAGTAAAGGGGAACTTCAACGCTAGACTCGGGTCACGTGATTGGGATCGATTTTTCTTCCGCATCCGAAGCATTTCGGGTTCACCGGAGAAGTAAAGCGTACCATGTCCAAGATGGACTCGTGTCACAGGAAAGAAAATAATAGGAAACCAAAAAACCAGTTCGACGAATTTGACATCTATCGAAGGACACAGAAAATCAACCTATAATGGACCCCTTGCCCTTTTACAATTGCAATTTGACATGATTTCATTCAAGAATTCGAACGAATATCCTTTATACTTTTTTCTTTTTCTTCCCCCTTCTTCTTACATGTGAACCGTATTACTCGAATGATAATCGATTGGCTGAAGAAAAAAAAAATAAATTTTATATATATATATATATATACACTACGTATATATATAAGAAAATATTCCTGATCCAATCTGGAAGTTCAATTCCTATTTCGATTTTTGTATGATTTTTGTGTATTATTTACTCTCGGTAGAGTCAAAAGGTCTGAGAATTTGAAGAATGATTTTTGATTTGTGAGTATTCACTCTTATAAAAATAGAAAACTTCCTATTTTTATGTCCTTTTTTCTACTATATTTCTGAGCCGTAAAAATTCTATAAGGCTTTTCCTATTTCATTTTTATGTAAATAATTCATTCAAGTATATAAAAAGACTTGTCTAAAAATTCTAAATTGATTTAAAATTCAAGAAAGAATAACGCGAATCAAATGTTGTACTTAATAAATTATTATTATTATCATTATTTTAATTTCAATTATTACATAAAATTATTTATTAAAAAATTTAATTGTAATTAATTATTTGATAATTACAATTAACTATGAAACTGATAACGTATAGAAATTGATGAATTATCATCATCACGTGTTATCGCATTGTTGTAATTGATGATAGGAAATGGATGATAATTCAGAATTCTATTTTTATCAATTTCACTATGTTAATTACAATTATTTAAGTTTAATTGCAATTAAATATATAAATAATTGTAATTAACTTTTTTTTTTACGTTTTANACTTTACAGAATCTAATAAACTGGAATAAATTAATGAAACTTTTCATTAAATTTATAAGAAATTTTAATTCATAAAATATAGCTATTTTTCTTTAAATTTTAAAGCACAAGATTTAATAATAATCTTGCAGTTTTAAAGAATTAATAGCAATTTTTTTTATAAGCCAAAATTATTAGATACGTTTTCATGCACTACTTTTCAGACTTAATGTAAAGCAATATTCCGTATAAAAAGGTAATAAAAATTAAAATTCAATTAAAAAAAGAAAATATAATTAATTATAAACTTAATTTTTTTAAAAAAAATATATTTTTAATATCATCGTTAATAGCTGGAACTTAATTATCTTACTAATTAAAATTAATATTTGTTACCATTTAATAAAGTTTTTTGTTAATTTCCCACTTATCTAATATTTAACTTGTAAACGACATTAAAAATGACTTAATATCAATTTATATACAGATATAAATGGCGACGATGATGATTAATATTCTAAATTACATTAATTTAAATTTAGGAGAATATTTAATAATTTTTTCATATATTTTTTACTTAAAAAAAAATACTAAACAAACTCGTGAATTTTTAAAATATAATTTTCGTTTTAATCATATATTATTAATGACCTTATATATATATATTTGTTTTTAAATTTAAAATTTAAGTAATTTATGGTACAGAATTTTATAATAAATTTCTAAACATCAATTTGAAATTTTTTTTATTTAAAAAAAAGGATATAAAATACCGAAAAGCTTTTTAAATTTTTTACTTTTTATATAAATAATTCCTTTATTTATTTATTTATTTATTTTTTATACAGATATAAGAATCGAAATAACAGAAAAGCATGTAATGCATTAGAAATTTGTTTGGTCTTCGCGTATAAACGTACGCAAAATAAGAAAACTCTCCAATCTGCAACACGTTGGAGCGAGTACAACACGCAGAAAAAAAAAATGAAAATAAAAAAAGAATTCCGTTTCAATTTTACATTAGAAAATTATTCTTTACTTTTATATCTTCTCAAAAATCCGATTTTTGTATGGTGTATAAAATAGGATGTGTGTGTCTGTGTGTTTGTGTGTGTGTGTGCAGAAAATCGTGACGCTCGCACGTTCGGATGTGGAGTCACGCAACTAGCTTCCTTCCTCACGAAAACCTTGCAACAATATCGTTCTATGAATATTAAGCACTGCTTCAGCTGGCCAGGCGACATTGAATTTGTTTTCTCATCTTAATAGTCATTTTAACGTATTAATTTCTCTAAATTAGATCTCGTTTATGGTCCTAGAATTTTAAAGGCATCGACTTTGGATAACATTTTCAGTATAAATGTCCAATTTCCTAAGGTTTACGGTGCCTAATTAGAATTAAGCAGCACGCTTTTGGATTTAAATTTGATAAATTTTTGTTTATTCTTCCAACTTGGATTTTTCTAATTTCATTCTTTTCTTTTTATTATTATTTTTTTATTGTTTAAAATTGACGGAAATTCTCCTGTTAATCGCAATTATTTTAAATGAGAAACTGATGAATATTGTAGCGAAATTAATTATGAATTAGAAATAATATTTAATTGTAATTAATTTGTTTATTTATTTAGTGTTAATTCTAATTAGTGTGATTATTTAGTAGCTTGAGAAATATTAAAAGTTTATTCACTTTAAATTTAAAATTAAATTTCTTAAAATCCTGTATTTTTAATTTTATTTAAAATTAAACAGTACTTTAAGTTTGACAACTTTTTATTTCATTTAATTTTTAATGTTTGAAATTAATTATCATTAAGCTATTAAGTACAATTAACTGATAATTGACGTCATCAATTGCAATGAAATGGACTCATTACAATTTAAACGTAGCATCAATTTCTGTTTTAATTTTAATCGATTTTTAATTATTATTAGCAATCATTGAATAAAATTTAATTTTGACAATTAATACTTACTTTTTGTTTAAAAAATATATATATTTTTTATAAGGTTAAGTTAAGTTTATTAGCAGATGATTAAAGTAAGAAAATGTATCTTTAAACTCTCGTTTATCTTTTTGTTTCAAATATTTTTATTGAAATGGTTTTTTCATATTTTCAGTCACGACACAGCCGAGAAGGGAGCCCATTTTTGGAAGATGACGAAGATCACTTCTTAACTCTGGACTTGGACGACGGTCGCACCGACGATGAGGCTGTATTACCCAAGGCTCTACCAATAGGGGGTGAGTTTTAAATTAATCAAGTGCCATTAAAGTTGGAAGAGGGTCTTAAAAATGAGGAAGAAATACGATTACAAGCTTCGACTCGAATTTTCATTAGACCCATTTGGCCAAACGTATTAATAAAGTAGAAAATGGTTGGTTTCTTGTCAACTCCGACGTCAAAATAGTAAATTTCTGGCTATTTTCCGCCGTCGTAAAAGTAAAGTGTTTGGCATAAGTCCAAGAATGTTGGATATAGTAAATTTACCACCGCTTCACTCGTAAATTTGAAGGATAAAGTGTCGACCGCCGTATATACATCTTTTACCTTTCTCATCACCATTGTTTATCCTCTTCCCTTCACCATCTCTTTTCTTTACTTCCATTTATTCCATACTTTTATCGATAGAAAAAAAAGAACGTTGCTTAAGTTGCTAGATGCGATGATAAAAAGTGATTATTTTGGTAAGTGCAACTTGTCACGTGATGCTTTATACCATTCCATTATGTCTTAACTGGAAGGGAAAAGGATGCGAGACGGATAACGTATCTAGTTAAGGTTGTTTAGGTTTGAACTAAATGACGAAAAAAGAAAAAACAGTAGGATGACAAGCAGCACTTTACTTCCGTTCCGAGTAACACAAGTGCTAGAGAACTTCCGTTCGATGCCAAACGGATTTCTGGTAGAGTGAACGTTTCTCATAAGATTTTCCATTATAAAAGTCCAAATGGTAGCCAATAGGAAAGGTTTTTTTCTTGTTTTTTAGAGATATTTATTGCCAAATTTTCCTTAAAGCGAGGCCAAAGGTTTATCGAGATCATACGTTATTAAAATTAGTAGACTATAAAATAACCTCCTTTCAAAATTTTTAATTTATTTGGACATAAAGATATCGGAAAGACATTTTTCCATTACACAAAAACGCCACCCGATAAAGGATGTAAATTTATTAAAGTGATTCGTGATTTTGTTTACCTCATTTTGTAAATGAGATTTTTTCCCCGGTTTCTGGGAAATATTTTTCGGGTTTTTTTCGGTAAGTGACTCGTTTATTTTGCATAAAATCCTTTGGTAAATAAAACGTTGTTGTTGACGACTGAATAAAAAAACAAGGTGGTTCAAGTAGCAAATATATTCCTATAATAGCATCGTGGCATCGCTGTGGATAATGTTGTGATATATACTGATTTAGGAGCGCATAAGAGCTTTTTCTATTCAGGATTAAGGTAAATTCTCTCTCCTAGACAAAAGATGAGAGTGTGGAAAGTGGCTATCTCTCACTGAGTCGAACAGCAGTAGTATGGGTTAAAGTATGAGTTAAAGTAGGTTGATTCTGCGCGATTTTTAGTAGTAAATAAAGCTCTTTAAAATATCCTTTCTTGGTTACAATTATAACCATGATCGAGATAATAAACATAAATTAGCTTTAATTGCTATTTAAGAACCGTTTTTACCAATGTTTCTGTACTCAGACGTCAAGAGATGCATCAATCTTGTTCAAATCTCTCACTCGCATGGCATTACTCAAACAGAATATCGGGAAAAAGCACGTAGCAGATAGCACGAGAAGTTCCTATCTCTAAGATAAAGATAAATTTTCTCCCTAGGACGAGAAATGAGTTCATAAATATGTCTCCCCATCGCATACCATGACTATCTTTCACCCTAATCATAACTCGTAAATAGAATAAATGTAAAACTTTATTTTACAGTACCATTCTGGTTTGATCTTGCAAAATGGTCCTGTAAACCCGTGCAATTTTTGCGTGGGTCGATTCAGAGATGTGAAATTAGCCTCCGCCCAATTTGAAAATCTATATCTATCAACGTTACTCTGTTTTAAACGTATAAAAAAAAAATACATCAATCACGCTCACCCTTCGTCGTATGACATCAGTCAAATAGAATATCCAATAAAAACACGACAAGATGGCGTAAAAAAGCCCCCCACGGTAAAAAACGTCCATTTAAACGTCGTCACTTTATCCACCCAAATAACCCTTTTCAGTCCATTTTTTGAATTATTGCCATTCGCTCCCCTCTAGAAATCCATCAGGAGTCGCAAGTTTTTTGGGGGAAACGAAGCAAAACACCTCTAAAAACCCCCAAATGCGGATCTTAACGCGGTGATACTACCCAGGAAGCGCAGGAAGCCACGTAAGCAAAGCAGCACGCTTCAAAGCGCGTGAAGTAGTCGGATGACAGGCGATTTATTTCTTTCTCGGATGCTGCTAGACAATGCTACTACAGTAATTCAATAAAAATGACGAACGAATTCGAAATCCATTATAAATTCCATTCCCCAGCGCAAAAATAAAATAAAATAAAATAATATATTGTAGCAGCAAGAAGAGGAAGAAAAGTAAGGAAAAAATCAGTTAATTAGTTTCTGTTTCTTTTTGTTTTGATCTTTTGCAGTTTGGAAAAAGGATGATTCCATTAAAATTAGACATGCGGGATACAAATGACGCGTCTTGTTACGATAGTAGCATCTGGAGCGTTAAATTCAATCCCCCCTTTTTATTTATTTTTTTTTTCCTTCTTTTCTGGAGTATTATTCTGGAGGAAGGGAAAAGAGATTTCTAAATCGGTTGATTTTATTAGTTTTGGCAATTTTATGTGATCAAATAAAATTATTAGTAATGGAATTATAACCTAGGAGAGAGATGTTTATCGCTGAATATAAAAAGGAGAAGCGTAGACGACGGGGTTCGAGTGCATATAACAGCTTTCGTCTCCACACTATCCGGATGAAAATTGATGCAGATTGCCATTTCTCCAAATTTAATCTGACTTTCAATTTTCGTCAATCTTCAATTAGATGCTGCTAAGTTACAAAAGTTCTTTGTTATAGAAGAAAAAAATGGATGTACTTTAAATTCCATCAACTAACTTCTCTCATAATATTGGTATAACAACTATACAAGATATAACAAGTTTAGTATAAGATATAATGTAGTAAATTCAGTAAATAAACAAGCATTAGTAAGGACTAATTTGATACTATTTTTGCAATTCTCACTCGGCATTTTTGGGGCTGTAGCTTCTAATTTAACTACTGTTTCAAGTGTATAAGTTTTATACATTCTGTCTTATTATTGTTACAATTTATTGCTATAGTAATAACGTATTAAAATAAATAATGAGAACCGTGGAAAACATTCTTTACGTCGCGAACTTAATATTGATTCAATAAGAATATTAAAAAATCTAGCAACAAGTTGCTTAACTTTCCAGGCAGCATTTAAAACTGCGCATTGTGCCATCTGTTATGATATTTTATTAAAAACTTTTCATATTTTTAGCTATTATAAAATGCCAAAAAGCTTAATTTTCAGGGTAGGGATGGGTTTTATATATATAAAAAAATTGTAAATGCTAATAACTAGTAAAATCGTCATAAGTCCGACCCTATTGGAGATACGACAATCCCCCTTTATCTCCCATCCTATCTACCTTTAACCATCAAACTTTAATAGCATCAATCCCCCTAATATACAAATCTCCTTGCAAAATTTCAGAAATTTTCGACAAAAAACACAGGGGTTTTTAAGCTTCAAAGAAAGTGAACAAAATCGTGCCCCCTCCACACACAAACATCCATACATTCAGGAAAAACTCGAATATTTTTGCATTTCTTGACGTTTCAAGATCCTCGAGTCCAAAAATGTAAAAATTTGGGGGATCATTCTTGACCCATCACTATACTTTCTCTTTGTTATAAATAACACAACATGGAAAATAATTGCACTATAGTAACACTTAGCTATTATTTCTCTGTTACTAGTACAATAATAAATTTGTTTAATGCAGCAGTGTTTTAGTGTTATCGCACTATTGAATCTGAAACACTTTGAACTGTTTGATATCATCCTGACCCCATTTTATTCTTCTTTCCACTTCAGGTTACTTCCAAACGCCTTATCTTCATCGAATGTTACCATAATGGCATTTAAAAAGGAATACGTTTTCATCTTTTATTGTATTGGCTTCAAACTTTTTTTATTGGGTTAGTATCTGACCCGGATAAACGTAGCTCCATCCCAACTAAAATCTAAAACTTTTCCCTTTCTCCAAGCGAAAGTAGGGCATAAAAATTTTGGTACGGAGCCAAGGAACAGGAGAATAATAAATCATCTCAACACCTTCAACAAAAATTCCGAACTTGTTTTCGGGCTGAAGATGCACATGCGATATCAACTCTACGGCACAAGGGGCATAACAACAAATAAAACTCCAAGTTAACACGCCAGTCACACGTCACACTACTTTATAAGAAATCACGCACAAACACGCACGTAACTTATACACGTTAGTTGACAAGATGGAAGATTTATTACTGCGGTAGCATTCTTAGTTTGATAAACTATACAACATCTAATGGCTATTTAATAGCAGAAACATAATCTAACGACGCTAAGGTCGTTCTAACGGGGGAATAGAAGAGGCACTTCGATATAACGAGCGCGTATAACCCGGAATTAAATTATATAAATTAAGAAAAGATGAAACTCTTCCGCCTCAATTCCCGAAAGATTCGATAGAGAGAAATGTGTTTTATTTGCGAGAATTCCGTCTGAATAAATTTCTGTAACATATTTTGACGAATGTTTATCTTATATTGACCTTTCTCAGCATTTAAGGTGGGAATACAAAATGCAGCTCGCCTTATCTGAAGCGTAAAATGCGCTGGCGAGGTTGTAAAATTTTAATATGCTTCCGAGAAGATAGCTTAAGGCATTGGATAGAAAATGCTACTGCAGTAACAAAAATATGTTTTCCTTGATTACATCTCCTGTTTTGCTAGATTTAGTATAACCTGCGGTCATTGAAAACGCGTGATATTTTATTGCCAGCTTCCATCTTCCTTCATTAACGACGTTAGAACAAATGGAAATTTCTTACTCCCTCCTATGATAAGTTATACCGGGAAGATGCTTGCATATAGAGAAAGAAAAGGAGAGAGCTCCTTCAGCAAAAATTCCAACTTTCCAGAATTGCAAAAGAGCAACTAGAACTGCTTTTCCAATAAAATAAAACGTAAGGCCATACTCTTGACCAGCTTATCATTTTAATAGAAACCTACAAATTCTATTTATGGATTTATATAAGAGCCCAAGCCCACACAAAAGAAATTTTCCACCCAGTTCGTTGCAGACGTTGTTTGCTTAGAAAAGCTTCATAACCTTATGCCATCTCCCCGTTCAGCATCCTCATCCCTCTCCTCTGCAGATGACATCCGGAAAGAGAACTTGGCTTTCGAGGTGATCACCGGATCGAGTCAATATTTAAATATATAGACCATGCCACGTGTCATCATCGTATACTAAGATACTCTACCGAGGGTTTACTAAAGACGAAAACTAGACAAAGAACAAAGAAATTGACATAGAGTTAAGTATAAATCTTGGAAATTTTCTAGATTTTTCCGGGAGAAAATGGATCGTCGGTAGCATTTTCGTAGCTAAATTGGAAGTTTACTTAATTGGATGAAGGGCTGAAGATGTCATTAAGCAGATATGTTCAGCAATTAATAATAAAACGGGCGGGAGTGGAGCTGCTTATCTTAAGAGAATAAATTTTTGTCTGTTTTCGTTCTTTGTTCTTAATAGCAGCTGTTATGTCTACCATATTTAATCCTATAGTTATGAGTGAGGTTCTTTGTAAGTGTAAGAGCACGTTTCGTCTTTAATTTTCTATTGTTGTACGAATTTATTTTTCCTCTTATCCGGTCTTCAGATTATTGCTGCAGAGACTTCAAAATTCGAGGAAAAATTGATGTCTGAATGAGGAAAAAAAAATTAAAAATTATAGGGGAGATCGGGGCAAGATCGGCATGTTAAGCTTTACTTAAATTTTGTCTAATAAATACTGCTGTAAACTGAAAAAAACCTTTTGCATATTGTCTATTGGAATGTTACCTTACTATACATCTGGTTAAAATCAGTTTGGACATAAAAATAATTAAAATAATTACAACTTTACAAGAAGAGAGAAATTGACGAAGTTGCCCCGGGTATAGGGGCAAGATCGGCAACTTCTCTCTTTTTGTAAAGTTGTAATTATTTTAATTATTTTTATTAAAGTTGCCCCTGGTATAGGGGCAACAGTAATGGNAATTCAACACCCTTTTCCAGTATTGAATTCAACACCTTTTTCCAGTATTGAATCCAACATTTTTTTCCAGTATTGAATTCAACACCCTTTTCCAGTATTGAATTCAACACCTTTTTCCAGTATTGAATCCAACATTTTTTTCCAGTATTGAATTCAACACCCTTTTCCAGTATTGAATTCAACACCTTTTTCCAGTATTGAATCCAACATTTTTTTCCAGTATTGAATTCAACACCCTTTTCCAGTATTGAATTCAACACCTTTTTCCAGTATTGAATCCAACATTTTTTTCCAGTATTGAATTCAACACCCTTTTCCAGTATTGAATTCAACACCTTTTTCCAGTATTGAATCCAACATTTTTTTCCAGTATTGAATTCAACACCCTTTTCCAGTATTGAATTCAACACCTTTTTCCAGTATTGAATCCAACATTTTTTTCCAGTATTGAATTCAACACCCTTTTCCAGTATTGAATTCAACACCTTTTTCCAGTATTGAATCCAACATTTTTTTCCAGTATTGAATTCAACACCCTTTTCCAGTATTGAATTCAACACCTTTTTCCAGTATTGAATCCAACATTTTTTTCCAGTATTGAATTCAACACCCTTTTCCAGTATTGAATTCAACACCTTTTTCCAGTATTGAATCCAACATTTTTTTCCAGTATTGAATTCAACACCCTTTTCCAGTATTGAATTCAACACCTTTTTCCAGTATTGAATCCAACATTTTTTTCCAGTATTGAATTCAACACCCTTTTCCAGTATTGAATTCAACACCTTTTTCCAGTATTGAATCCAACATTTTTTTCCAGTATTGAATTCAACACCCTTTTCCAGTATTGAATTCAACACCTTTTTCCAGTATTGAATCCAACATTTTTTTCCAGTATTGAATTCAACACCCTTTTCCAGTATTGAATTCAACACCTTTTTCCAGTATTGAATCCAACATTTTTTTCCAGTATTGAATTCAACACCCTTTTCCAGTATTGAATTCAACACCTTTTTCCAGTATTGAATCCAACATTTTTTTCCAGTATTGAATTCAACACCCTTTTCCAGTATTGAATTCAACACCTTTTTCCAGTATTGAATCCAACATTTTTTTCCAGTATTGAATTCAACACCCTTTTCCAGTATTGAATTCAACACCTTTTTCCAGTATTGAATCCAACATTTTTTTCCAGTATTGAATTCAACACCCTTTTCCAGTATTGAATTCAACACCTTTTTCCAGTATTGAATCCAACATTTTTTTCCAGTATTGAATTCAACACCCTTTTCCAGTATTGAATTCAACACCTTTTTCCAGTATTGAATCCAACATTTTTTTCCAGTATTGAATTCAACACCCTTTTCCAGTATTGAATTCAACACCTTTTTCCAGTATTGAATCCAACATTTTTTTCCAGTATTGAATTCAACACCCTTTTCCAGTATTGAATTCAACACCTTTTTCCAGTATTGAATCCAACATTTTTTTCCAGTATTGAATTCAACACCCTTTTCCAGTATTGAATTCAACACCTTTTTCCAGTATTGAATCCAACATTTTTTTCCAGTATTGAATTCAACACCCTTTTCCAGTATTGAATCCAACACCTTTTTCCAGTATTGAATCCAACATATTTTTTCGATATTGAATCCAACATTCTCAAGCTAACACATTTTCCAATATTAAATGCAGCATTTTTGAATTCAACATATTTTATAATGTTGAATCCAAATATATTTTCCTATTTTGAATCCAACATATATTTTCCAACATTAAATCCAAGATTCTCGAATCCAACATATTCAACATATTTTCAAAAGATCACTCAGATATTATTTTCTCTTCTAAACTCACAATTATTCCAACAAAGTTTTCTCACAAATAAGTATTAAATTCAAAAAAGTCAACTCTTTTTTCTTTTCAACTGTAAAAAAAAAACTTGACAAATTTTTATTCAAATAAGTTTTATAAATTGAAATTCAACTGAAAATGTTTATAAGATAATCGAATTTCCTGGAATTTAAAAAAAAAAAAAAAAAAAAAATCTTACTTTTACTCTACTGACAGAATTTCTAGAATATAAATTCTGAAATTCTGGAACGTATTTACTATTTAATATAAGGAATTTTCTTAAAAAACACAAGAATTTTAACCGCTTTATTGGTAAAATCTTATTATTGTTGTTGTTAAAGAAGCGTTAAACTTGTCTGGAAAGAGTTTCAACAGAAATTTCAACACATTGCACTAATCGAAAGTCCATAAATATGGATGTTAAGAGGCTTCAATTGTGTGAGAGAGATCCTGAGAGTTTTCAGCACTTGGCGTGACTGAAAACACGCCTCTACACCACACCGACCAGACACTTGCTACTACAGAAAGGGGGGAATTTTTCAAACAAGAAAAGGGTGGAGATGTATTATTTCGTCGCTAAGTCTCGACAAAAATGCCATTTTGCTATTGGTTAAATGTCGATGGCTCGGGCATGATTGGTGGAACAGATTGTTGTTCGTGTCTAGATGCCTCCAGGGGATTGTTGTTACATTAGCAAGAAGGAACGATGTCCTGTTCCTCTACTGAAACCAATTAACTGTGACAGACCGTGGTTTAATTTAGCAACAATCTTCTGGAACCAATTACTGGTTTAGTAAGCGTAATCAAATCTTTCTGAGTAAAAGTTTAGTATAAAAGGGGGGAGGGAAGAGGAGAAGAGAGATGAACTGAATGAAAATAATTGCACAGCTGTCGTTTACCTGCCCCCTTTCTTTTTTTGGTTTCCAGAATTTGATTGATGTTTATAGCAGTTTTTCGTTGTGCTCCGGCTCGACACGTAAAAAATCGATTTTTACGTGGACGTCTCTCGGATTTTACTGTTCTAAATAAAGAATTGTTTGGTAAATAAAAAAAATAGCGACAAAACTGTATGCGAATCCGTTGATGGTAAACATTAATGATAGATTACAAGTAGAAGTGTAGTATTAAATATGAACTAAAAAATTAATTTCTTAAAATAAAATTCGGATTTTACTGTTACAACTGATTATATGTTTAGTTAACAAAGATAAAGAGGATATTAACGAAGGTAAATTTGGATTTATGAATGTTAGACGCATAAGTAAACATGTAGTGTACAGCAGACTGCGATTCTCTTGATTGCTCTTTATACGAAGATTTTTGATAAATAAGCAAAAACAATCTGTATGCGGATTTATTTTAATAGGAGGATAGGATTTTTAATTCTTAATAGGATTTTAAATAGGATTTTTAATTCTTAATAGGAGATAGTCTAACAGTTTAATTTACACATGAATATCTGCTGCAGTTGTCATCTCGCTACCTTAATACAGCGAAAACCTAGCATCTATAGCGAAAACTACAGTGGGCCCGAGGCATTTTTACCAAAAAGAAAGCTCGTTAGCGTTACGCTGCATCCGAAAAAAGCCAAAGTTTTACTTTTTAGCTTCCAGCGTTACAAAGTGGTCAAGCCTAATTATCTCGGATACCATTTTTTCAACTTTTTATCACGATAATCTCGCTATTGGAGAAAGGATGCTAAATGAAGAAAGTGATGAAGTGGCACGTGTTAGTATCCATCGTAGAAAGGTAAGATCACGTTTCTCTTACGCTCTAGATCGAGCGATATCGCTGGAAGTTTGCGATTTTTTCTTTTTTCGGTGCTCAGTTTAAGTTAATTCTAGCAATTCTAAGCGAAGAGGATATTATTTACGATTATTTGCTATTATTTCGTTGATAGCTTTGTTTAAAATTATTTTTATCGATAGTAAAAGTCGATCGAATACTTCCTCTGGGTTATTTGAATGGCTGCGCGTAATTATATGTTGTTTGTTTTTACGGTTATGATGTACTAAAGTCTTTACGTGACTTATTTGCTGCAATGCTTGAACTCTTACAAAAGCAGTTTTGGTCATTTCCTCTTTTTTAACGACGTTAATAAACTTTTATCACCATAAAATGTTGAAGTATCGCGATTAGTCATCATTTTATTAAAATATATATAAGGATTAAAATTCGGAATTTTGATATTTATACTAAGGAAGAACATCCAGACAGCCGGATGAATGGATGGAAGACGAATGGACAAGAGAAGAATGGGATGGTGAATATGAGGAAAGAGGAGGAGGAAGATGAACGGAGAGAAGAGATGGATTAAAGGGTAAAGGATAAACGGGATTGTAAGATGAATGAAGGAACTGACGGGGAAGTGAATGGAGAGATAGAAGGATGATGAGTTTGCAGGGATGAGGACTAAGGTAGAGATGGATTATTAGGAGTGAACGAAGAAAAGGATTGATTAACGAGAAAAGGATGAAGAGGACAGAGGGGAGGTTAGAATAGGTTAAAGCGTAGGGTGGATAGATAAGATTTTCAATTGAAAAGACGATGATGGAAGAGGAATATGATCTCAGAAAAGGAGGATAGACGAAATGATGAGTTACATAAGAATCGAAGATAAAACCATCCTGAGTAGGATGATGAATAAAGTAGGCGAATAGTTATTTTCTAATGGAGTTTTAATATCAAATGATCTGGGCTTTTGTTGTTTTACTACGTTTATTGATATAATAAATTTAGATTTATTGAGATTAATTTTTTAAAAAGTTATGCGTTATTAAATTTTTCAAATATATAATAAATTTATTTTTATTTTAAATTATTTCATATAAATATTTTATCACAAACTATATAAAATACACGTACTTATATATCACGATTTTTATTTAATTAAATTTTAATAAACTTCTGTTATATAAAAGCACGTTTAAGTTATTTTTAATGCATAGAATGTAGCAGTTTGTGATGGGAGTTGAATGTTGCAATTGCTTAAGTATCATTAAAAAATCCTTACTCTAAAAAAAGTTATCATTTGTAAACGATATCTGAACTCGAGTTCATTAAAATATGATTTATAAAGAAAATTATTTTACGTTTTTCTTTTAATTTTCTGTAGAAAAATTTTCCTTATCGATTTTTGTCGTAAAAGTATACTAAATACAATTTTTTCTTTTTCCTATTTATAACTTAATCGTACAATCTATCAATTCTTATGAATAAAATTTCCTTAAACGAATCCTTTACCGGATTTAGCTTCTTTAAATTATTCAATTTTACGGATATTGCATGCGATTCCCCATCTGATTCGAATACACAAAAAGTTACATCGAGAATTTCGAAAGAAAAACGCAGCTGCTGCTGCTTCTGCTTCTTCTTCCTCCTCCTCCTCTTCTTCTTCTTCTGATTCTACTGCCGCTGCACTAACTTAAATTCGCTTCTCCAGTTTAGATACTTCCCCATTTCGAATTTATTTTCTGTATAAAAAATATATTCCCTGTGCAGGTTTTTTTTTCTTTAGCGAGAGTGTTGTAACCTAGAACGATTTCACGGTTTGATGTTAACAATTTGGGCTTAACTGCTTGCCACAGATGACAGGGATGATCCCTGGGGACTCGATTGCGTCTCTGGTTATACTGCATCCCCATGGGGTCGGATAATGGGAGATTTCTGCACACGATCGTCTTGGGAATCATCAGGAACCTCTTTGGACGTTGTAGAAAGGAGGAAGAGGTCTAAATCCTAGTCAAGATTCGCTCGAACAAGAGTCTCACTGATGGAAAATGGTGTCAAGAGAAATAACTTTACGATCCCGTCTGTACACCAGATGCGAAAGAGAGAGGAGTTTAACCCCGGATATATCCCTCTATGGAGTTATTTTAACAATGGCATATTTTGCTCTCGAAACACTTTTTACGAGAGAAAGGAACAGGCGATTATCTACAGTTTGTGAATAATTCGAGAAGCTTCGCCGGTGTCACGTGATAGCGTGATCGGTACGTTAATAAGATAAAGCACGTAATGCCCTCGTTTAGACAAGGAGAGACCTGAAAGATGAAGAAGCGTTGACTCACCGTAAATAAAGCAATTCTACGATTAGTCGGCTTATGTGAAAGATGAACAATTCTTTAACGATTATTCCATGCCAAAAAAAAAAAAAAAAAAAAAATAGAAGCCGACAAAAAGGCGCCCGACCGCGTAGACCAAAACGCAATTAGTCATATTCTGTGACAGGTAATGTTCAGATCACGTGTGAGCGTGACAGGTCCAGCAGTTTTGTGAAAAATGTCAGCCTTATCGCTGCCTCTAATAGAAAATCTTGTTTAATCAACTAAACTACATTAATATAACTCACGGTTTTGAATTAATGCAGAGTGATGGAAGCGAAAACGATATATAATTTGCTTGGAAGGCGCTAGGTTGCCCCTGTAAATGTATCTTTTCCACACGATTGTTAACTTTGAGATGAAGCCGAACACAAAAAAATTAACGCTGTTTTCTCTCACTTAAACGACTTTTTGAAATAATTTAGCAGGAATTATTTATAGAAAAAAAACGAAGATATTACTTTTCTTTTATTTCTGGAGGGGGAAATTTACTTTTACTTTTTGTTTTTTAAGTGCACCTATGTAATTTGAAGTAGAAGGATTATTGATTGAGGACAAGGAATGAAATATCGAAGCTTCCGTTTCTGTCGTGTTATGTAAATACGTCTTTGTTTGACTCTCAGAATCGATGGCTTATCGCAGATAAATATACCGCTTCTGTCTTGCCTACAGCTATTCCTCTTGTAGGAGACAACATAAGATGTTAAAAGGCTCCTTTGATATCCGAAAGAATATCTGGCTCCTTTTAATTAAATGCAAAGATGGATTCTCGTTCCTACTCCTCCTTTCTGTCGACACATGCAAATCGGTCTTGTACCACACACTCAACTCTCCGATTTTTCTTTTGTTTGTTCGTTTTCTAGTGTGGGATGTCCGGTTGGAAGACATTTGCATGTAAAGTGAGCGGAGACATCTCTCTAATCATTTTTGTTGTGATTATAAACGAATCAAAATTTTAAGTACTAAAATTTGGGGTCCTTTAACGTCCACCCGCAGAAACAAGATAGAAAATCTAAATTCTAATTAAATTTTTTTCCGAATTTCTTTCTTTGATGTTAAAGTGGACAGTTTCCATCATACTCATAATGATAGAAACTATCCACTTTCTTAACATAATTTGTAGTTAAGAGATGATTTTCGAGAATAATAATAATATTAATAAATGAATTTTAAACATATTTAGAATACTAGAAAACTAGACTTTAATTGATTAATGAGAAATAGAGATTTTCGCATATATTCGTTGAATAATTTTTGTGTTAAATAATTTTCTTATGATTAAGAAAGCTTCTAAAACAAATATATAATTAAGAATTTTCGTGCATTTCGTGAAAAATATCGATTTAATAATTTTTCATAACTTTAAAATGATCCTCGAGGATTATAGATATGCAGAGATGTTCGCATATCTTAGGATTAAACAATTCAATTTTACATATTTTTACGAGATTTTTCGTAACTGAGGATTCGAGAACCGAGAATAAAATGACATTAGTGGAAATTTAGTATGAAAATAAAACATTGCAAGAAGGGAAAAAAAGAATATGGCACGAATAAACAAAGGAGATAATATGAAATAACTATTCTTCTTAAATTTCTGTTATTACTTAACGCATCATCCAATAGAAACAACTCTGAATCTCCTCGGAGCGTTACTTTTCTTTATTCAGAGCAACACCAGCGTTCCTCCTTAATCAAAACAACACTCCACTTTGCAGTCACAAACATTTTCTTCTTCCAACAAAGAGCATCTTTTCCTCCATTCGCCTGTTAATTAGAGCAGTTTCTTTCCACCCCCGCATCGCCGCCTCAACTTTTACAACTTCATATTTCAGAGCGGACAGACAAGTGGCTAATAAAATAGTCCAAGACCGAAAGTCAATAGCGTCGTCTGGCGCCGAAAGCTAGGCGCCACTTATCCCCCCTCCTGCTGCATCTCCATATAACCCCAACAGAGCAGCATACGATATGTAAACTTAACAATCTCTTCTTCCCCATTTTTACCTTTTTTTGTGGGCCAACCCGCGCCTTATACAGGATATTGCGCTTCTCTAAAGGCAAATAGAAAGCAAAAATTAGCACTTTTATCGTCTCCCTTTAAAGCTGAGCCTCCTCTTCTACATCATTTTAAAATCTAATTTGTTCTCTTCCACGATTCGTGTATTGAAGAAAAAAAAGAATAATAATAATCTCTCACACTTCCTAAATCACAAAATGATGATATTTTAGTAGAATTTATTATTATTTCTATTCCGAATGGCCTCGAGCATTCGTCGCAGGGGGGATTGATCCTTCTACTGCTGCCATCTGTCGAGAGCAATTTAAAGATAAGTTAAGGAGCAAATCGTTAAAGTATGAAATTATAAAAGGGAAATAGAAAGGTCCGTAAACATAAACCTTTGGTTTCCTGTGTGGAAAATGATAATTAATGGAGTTAAATTCCTCATTAGCTTTGGAATTTCATGGTTTATAACTAACAAATTGCTCTTTAGTGTCATTTGAACTCGGATAAAATGTTTCGGTAAAAGGTGAATTGGCTCCGTGGAGAAATTTAATTTTGATTCTTGTAGTTAATTTTTCACATATTTTAGAATAAATTTAGTTTCCGAAGATTTTTTTAAAATAAGAATTATAGGAAACTAATAATTTTCAAACGAAAAATTAACTATAAAGTTTTTGTAGTTAAAGAACAGGCGGAGAAAAGAATCCTCAGATATTTCGGGATATTTTAGGGGAAAACTATCGATTTCAGGGATATATAAGAAATTTTCACAGTCTTCGACATTATTATAACTGAAAAGAATTCTTAATATTGAATTTTTCACTAAATTATATGGAAGAATTTTAGAGATTAACTAGAAATGATGAGATAATTTTTCAACCATTATCGTCTCAAGATGAGAGACGACAATGGCTGAAAAATTAGGAATTTTTGCTTCTTTTAAAATTAAAAAACTTTAATTATATTATTATTTTCCGGAAATTTAATAGTTCAGCATTCTCTAGAATGGAAAAGCTATTAATTCTTCATCAAAATATAGAACAGCCTTTATTAAAAAAAAATTCATAGCTAATATCCTTGAGATGATAAATATTTGTACATTTTGAAATTAAAAATAAATACGATTATTCTTAATCAAGATTGGACTTCAAGAGTGAAGAAGTAGGAATTTTCTTACAAGTTTTATGGGAGAAAGTCAAATATTCTGAATATTGTGAGAGAAGTCGTGCGTTAAGAATGGTAGAGAAGTCATCCGTTCGATTATTAAGCATCTTGAAAGTATTATCATTAAAAAAATCATCTCACAATTCAAACACTTTTAGTAAAGTTCGAATCCTACTTAATATCCAGCATATTGGATCGGTACGTGAGATGATTGTCACATTCATCCGACCCACATCTTTACAACCTGCTGCAAACCTCCAACAGAAAACTCACTGATCATAAAACAAAAGTACTTCTCTATCTCACAAGTTGGTATCTGAAACCTTTTAAAGATATTCCGTATTCTGCCCTGTGCTCTTCTATTTTTTATTGTTTTTTTTGGCACAAGGCGCATTTCTAACATTGATCCCATTGACGTGTTCAGAAAAGTAGATTAGTAAGGGCTTCTACGACTTTACATAAAACATTGTAGGGGTCGAGCGAAATGATAAACTTTTCCACTTCTTGCTCTTATGACAGATCCCTGTAAGAAGATAATGTGTGGAAGATGGAGGGATTGTGAAGCCAACCAATTGGGCGAAGCGGTGTGCGTTTGCCAGAGGTTCTGCAAAAAAAGGAAGAAACCTGTATGTGGATCCGATGGAGCATACTACGTCAATCATTGCGAACTACACCGGGCTGCCTGCCTGACTGGAAGAGCTATTACTATTGACCACAAAGGCGGTTGCTGGAAGAAGAAAGGTAAGTACAGGAGAAGAAATTGGGTAGGTTTCCCCTCCTCTTTTATAGCCTCAATGCTGTGTGTTTCTCATATTAAGGTAGTCTAGAGCAATAAAAATCTCAAACTACACTCCAAAATAATGTATTTAATGTGATTATTAAAGAATATCTATTCACCTTGCACAAATTATGAGAAAGCTTAAACCAAGCTTTCTACATCTGGTCTCGTCTTCCATCTATCTAACACCGTTCTCGTGATTAAGGAAGGACAGACAGACACGAAATTAAATCTACAATTTTTTTCAAATTGCAGCCCAATAACTCCCAAACAATGGCCTTACTTTTAATGTTCCTGTCACTAGCCGTTATTTAGAGATTTGACCGTATTTAAAGGCAAGAATCTTAAAAATTTACATACAGAATACGACCATTTATAAAAAAAAAAGTTTGACAGTTTTCTAAGAGGGCATTAACCTTTTGATGAAGACATTATCGTATCTCTATTTTCGATTATCATTTTCGACCTGTTAATGAGAATTCGTTTTATGATGTCGACTTTTGGTGATAATTGTTTGCTAATTGGACTTACCACCTGAATGCCAACTCCACTAATTTTCAAGATTGATTTTTTTTTTAGATTTTTCACTAATTTACTTCATCCTTAATGACTTTATTAATTAACTGACTCCCTAAATGCAAATACAATTTCCAAATGAAAGGATGAGATTCTACTTTACCCATACAGATACCACTATCTGTAGCTTCCTGATTGATTCTAAAGTCATCAATTCTTATTGAAAAGTCTTATTGATTCTTATAAGGTAAGATAATATTACATTTCAGTAGAAGCAAGATGAAATATTTTAAAAGTTTTTGATCAGTGCTGATTTTTGAAGTTAAAAAGCATGGTTTAATATGAATTTAATCATTTTATATTTATTTTAAAGCATAAATATAAGGGAGCATTTATTTTTAACAAAGTACTACACAACTTGAGATTAAAGTCACATTTTATATTCTCCAATAGAAATTTATTTTATTTAATGTTAGAAAGATACAAATATAATAGGCCGATTGTGTAGAAAGAAGATAAAATAATAAAATATAATTATTAGAGAGGTCATTCTAATACAGAGTTCTCATCTTTCCAGAAAATGAGGCAATTAAGATTGTTTATCCCAATTAACATTGACTATTATTCTGAAGTCTTAATCTTAGAAAAGAATGCTAGTGTTTAGGCTACTTTAATTGAGAAATGTTATGAACTGACAATCAACCTCTTCTAATTACTTTCCTTGTAAAACAAAAGAAAAATTCAAGTATCAAAATGAAACTGTAGAAGTTCAGCTGTATAGTAATAAAATTTATTATTATTTAGATTAGTTAATTTTAAATTAATATAAATTAGCTTATTTGTTTTAAATATAGCATGATTTAAAACTAATTTAATTAATTATATTTTTGTCTTTTAGTTCAATAGTAAATTTTAAAATTTTAAGTTATTTTTATCATTGTGTTTAGATTATGAAAGCACTACAATAAAGGAGGATTATGCTACAACTGAGAAAAGGACAGAAATGCCATCTTCGTGGACTAACCTACCCCAACCAGATTCACGTTCGTCTTCTACCAGCACCACTGAGGATCCTTCGGATACTATACAACAGAGAGAATGTTCACAACAAGAATATGATTTCATGAAAGAGAATTTACTATTGTACAACAATGCAAAACTTATGGATAGCAAGAAGTCTGGTGAGTTAATATAGGAAGTAAAACTTTTACTGTTTGGTAAAGAATTAAAAATAGAAACCAAGTTTCCCTCAAACTTACCAAAAAGTGATATTTTTACTGTTTAACAGAAATAATTATTCAAGTGTCAACGTTTCATTAAGATAAAGCTGATCTTTTGGTAATTATTGTAATAAAAGATGCTTTTAATTAACTTAAATAGCTGCAAGTAACTGATAAGAAAAAGACAAGTAAATTATTCTGTTAAAATCCTCATTAACCATAATTTATTACATTATCCGGTTTATTATCAACATTTCTACAGCTGCTCCTTTTAAAATCTAACAATATAGCTTTTTTAAGTTTAGTTTATGTGAATATTGGAAATTTTTAAGAGAGAACTTTCTTCTTTTTGCAAATAGCTGCATATTTATTCATGTTCAGAGCCTTAGAAAATCAGATAAAATTTGTACATTACAATTTTAATCTTTATTAAGCTTAAATATATTATGTAGATACCTCTAATATCTTGTAAATAAACATTAAATTGAATTTTTAAGAGATTAAAATTTTAATCTTTGACCAGGGAATGAATATTTGGTTAGCATAATGTTCTCACATTATGATCAAAATAACAATGGATTACTGGAAGCTGAAGAGCTGTGGCAAGCTGCAGAAAAAGATCATCTTGGTCAACTGTCTACCTCTTGCATCCTCGCTGACATGCTGCTGTTTGATGATGCAGATCATGATGGACGATTGAACATAAATGAGTTCTATCTTGCTTTTAGTAAGTTATACAGTAAGTTGGAAAGCTTTCTCTGCTTCTTAACTTTACTTGGCATATTTCTTTTTACTGCTACTTACAGAAAGTCCAGTTTCTATAATATATCTGTAATTTGTAATTAATAATGGATTTAAATAAGCAAATTTATATTTATGATGATTTTCTTCTCATGAATCTTTTTCCAATAAAAGCTTTGAATAATACAGAAAACTCTATAAAGATGACATACATTAGTAAACCTTCATATCCAAATTATAGTTTAAATATTGCTCAATAAAAAAATCATAAAAAATTAAAAGTTTAATAAGCTTGCTTTATTTATAATTTTAAAAAAATGCCTTTATTTAATATTGCTTCTCAAACTAATAATTGCAAATTTAATTTTGTATATATATTTTAAAAATTCACAATAAGTTTGTTCTGAAAATATACTTGATTTTTTTTAAAATTATGTTGTGTTAACAGCTAGAGATCAAAGGTAGATCACTTGATGATAGAATTTAAATGTTTTTACAGGTGTATCTGTTGTATCTTTAGACAAAACTCTAGAAGTAAATCATGTGACAGCTCGTGTTGGTGATAATGTAGAAATAAAGTGTGATGTGACAGGAACTCCTCCACCTCCCATAGTGTGGCGCAGGAACAATATGGATTTGTCAGTGTTAACTGAAGAAGAGATAAAGGTATCTAACATTTTATTCTTCTTCGAGAAAATTTTTCCAGAAATTTGTTAACTTGTCTTTATTGTCAAGAGATTTGTAACATTTATCACATTTTTTTTCCTCTCTTCTTCATTTATATTAGATAATCACAAGAGGCACCTCTCAACATATTAATATTCAGATTTTGATGAGGAATTCTAATCTAATGCAGTAAAATTTAATTACTTTGTTAATGCCTGCAGCTAAACTTTTTCTATGCATTTAATGATATTAGTTTTGTTATTCAGATTTTAATTAATCAAATCTACTTTTTAAATGTTCAATTATATCAATTAAATCTTGCATAAAAAAAGTTGGACAATCAATAATCTCCAAACCTTTAAATTATATATGTTAGAATTATATTTCTTCAATTTTTATAAATAAAGATTGTCTATTAATAAATAAATAACTATGGAACCATCCATTAATTACATGACAGTTTAAGGAAGGGAAGGAGGATTGCGAAAAGTACATTATCATACATGGAGAGGGAGAAGGTCCAGACATTGTTTACATGGACTTTTTTTACTGGTATTTGTTCTTATAAGCCTACTTGTCCTGTGAATAAACTGTCAAAAAATATTATAGAACTTTTTTTAAGTAAGTTATTTCTTGAATGTCAAGGGATCTGTACACAATTAAAGGGGAAGGGTGTTGCCAAAAATACATCATAATATAGGGGAGAGGATCAAAAATGACTCAAACTGTATATATAATTAATGGACAGCCCTTATGAAATAAAATAATAGAAAATAGATGAATGCTTCAAATATGCATTATTTTACTTTATTAAGCATGTTATTACATGAAAAAATCTTTTATAAAAAATATGTCATTTTATCATTCAGAAAAACAATTATATTAACAGATATTATTTCTGTAGTAGTATTTGTAGACAGTTTCAAATGACCTTATTATATGCAATGATTAATTTATATTATAAATTGATGAAAATATATCATTTGTTCATTTGAAATCATTTCAATCAGTTGATGTCAATTACCACAAGATTACTCTTAAGCAGATTCCTAGCCTATTTCTTGAAGTAAATGACAACCTTGCCTCAATATTTGATTCCAGAAGTTTTTAAATAAAGATCACTCTAAGAACAATGAATAATTACAACTAATTATTTCTTAATCATATAGCTAATATATACATCCTAGCTCAAAATTCAATAGTTTTTCATGCCAATGTTGGAGAGAGGTGCTTCCCTATAACTCCACAAATGAAATTGCTTCATATCAGTTTATTCCAGAATTTAAAAAATGTAAAAGCATTTTAAGACTATGATAGATGATGAAAATGATATAAATTGTTAACATTTCTTTTACACAAAATAAGTGATTGCAGATGATTTGCTAGTTGTTTCCTACCAGTTTGCATCAATTAATATCTTTCAAATGATATTTCTTACTTGGACATTACAATTGTCTGTGCCTATGTTTTCATCAGTGTTATTTAATCACAAAATATGATTCTTCTTATAATAGTTTTAATAAATAAATGATTTCATCAGTCATTTTCTCATTTGAAATATATATATATAACAATTATAATTAAATAATTGCAATTTTAGGTATTTGTCGACGGTTCTTTGTATTTAACTAATGTTCAGTTAGTACATGGTGGAAACTATACCTGCCATGCTCAACATAATAGAGATGTCATACAAACTCATGTTCTACATGTAGAAAGTAAGTTTGTTTGAAAGCATTTTAATATCATGAGAAATAAGGTTATATATAAGTTTTTTCATTTTTGCCATTACAGCAATTCCAGAAGTGCATGCAATACCAAAATTACAATCTCGAGCACCAGGGGAATTAACAGAAATGGAATGCCATGTGACAGGAGTTCCATTACCACATGTAACGTGGTTGAAAAATGACGAAGAGTTAAGATTATCATCAGAAAAATATACAATTGTTGGTTAGTATTAAATTTTTATTATAATAGTTATTGTTTTGTAGAAAAAATGAAAAATAATTTTAAAATTATTTCTATTTTAGGAAATGGAACAGCATTAATAGTTGGCAAAATAACTTATAGTGACACTGGTGCTTATATGTGTGTTGGAAGTAATCCTGCTGGAACCACCAGGGATATTAGCTCTCTTGTAGTTCAAGATCAACCAACGCCAAGTAATTATTATTAATAATATGAACTAAAGTAATTTTGATTCTATTCAAAGGAAATTTCTATCAATTTCATTCAAACAAAATAAATAAATCTTTTAATATTTAAATCTCAAATTTACAAACATTTCATTACAAAGTAAGTTTTTTAAAAATAACAATAATAAATTGTTTTACATTTATGTTAAGAAATTCTATACACATTTTAACATTTTAGCTGTGTTCAAATTAAAGATAAAACTATTGATTGCAATTCTTAATTCAGTTGAAATTTCTTTGCTAGATAAGATGTCTCATAATTGTTTGTTTTATGATCTAAAACTCAAAATGAAAGTTTAATACATAATGCCATTCTTTACATTCTATGGTTTGTGGCTAATTTTATTTCAAACAATATGATAAAAAAAGAAGATTAGAAAATTTCTCTTTGTGGAACAACTCAATTTATTTATTAATCTTATATTTAACACAGCCAAGAAGGCTTTATAATATGCATTTTGGTTCCAATTATAATTCATGATAAAAATGTTAATATAAAATTAAATATTTTATAAAAACTACCAAGACTTGACTTTTTTTTTTTTTTTTTTAAGATTTAGAAGTGAAATTATAAACTTTACTGTCTTATCTGTTAAAAATTATTCTTGGATCAACAGTTATCATTTTTATAGCACTGAAAATGTTTACTAAATCTTGCTGAAACTTTAAGCAATAATATTCAAATCATTTAAATCTGATCAAACAGATATATAAGAAAAATGTATACAGTAAAAATTCAAAAACATTCCAAATAAATGCTTATACAAACCTGAATGTATATAAAATTCTTTATTCACCAAATATTTTGGAGTATTTTTCCATTTTCAATTCAAATTCAGTACCTCTTGAAGCTGGAGAAATATTCCAAAAACGTTTGATGAATAAAGAAATTTTATACTTTCAATGCTTTATAAATACCATACTTCTTTGAAATGTTTCTCAATAGCAAATATTTCAAATTTGCACAACAATAACTTTTCCCAACTAAATACAGGTTCAATTTGGAATTTTGATAGGAAAGATAATAGCTTTTGAACTATCCATTATTTCTATGACTACCTTTAATGGAAATTGTAAAATACATTATTATTTAAGTCTAAAATGGCATAGAATTAGTGTAATTATTTGAAGAATTTTTTTACCAGATATCAAAATCTCTTAAATATGAGATGAAACATAATTGGTTTTAATGTTGACTATTAATTGCTGGAATAGATAATAAAATTTGAAATGTGCAGTAAAACTTAAATTATTAATACTAGGATTTAAAAAGAATTACAAATATATGTTTTGCTTCTAATTAATCTAAATATTTTAAAATTTCTAATTCATCATTCTACTTAAATTTTTGATCAAAGAAATTAGATATATTTAAATTTTCATAAATTTTAAGAAATTTTAATCTTTAAAATAATTTTAAGCATTAGATTAATGACATCTATTTTCATGATATTAAATGTGATTTACCATGATAAGTTTGAAAGAATACTGCTTTTCTTTTAGCAGCTCCATCTGAAGAACATCGGTTTTTCGTTCTTCACGACTGGGGCATATCATTGTATGATCCTAACAACTGCAGGCTCTATCATCAAATTCAAAGCACAGACATCATACCCGGAACACAAGAATATGTATGTGGTGATCGAGGCACAAATTGCTCTTGGGGACGTGCAATTAATGTGGCCAATCGTTATGTCTATGTATCGCAGCCAACAAAAGACAGAGTTTTAATTATATCAAGAGTACAGATGGTTGCTGTGGATGTGAGCCATTATTAAAATAGATTTTATAAGAAAAAAAAACACACGAATGTAAATTTTTAATCTATTATATATTTTTCTTTCCAGGTTGTCGTAACTGACAAGTATCCAGTTGACTTACACTATGTTCCACATTTAGATCAGGTATGGGTACTGTGTTGGAGGAGGACTGAAGATCGGGGCACAAAAACTATTCAAATAATAAGAGATGCCAGCCAAAAGAAGAAGCATCACACAGTTCATCCTGAGCCTGTTGATGGCCATTTTGATTTAGTATGTTTATATTGAATTTTTATTATAATAAGACAATTACATATAATTATATTTTATGTTCAATGTAGTTACTAAAGTGTACTTACAAACAAAATAACATGAATTTATCAAATTTAAATGAGAAGTTCTAATTCTCTACACCATGAGCTGAACTTACAAATATTAATTCACATCATCTACATTATTTATTAAAAATTGTTTCTGCTAAGTGTAGAAGGTGTAACTTAATGTATGAAGTTCTATTCTGATTTATAATGAAACTGACATTACAGTTTGTCATCATGTAATAAAACAATTTTTTGACTATTACTTTTAAATTTGTAATAGATTTGAAATATAAGAAAATTTCATATTAGAAAAATTATTTTTTCTTTAAAATACAATATGATTCTCAATTTTATTTATCATTTAAGTACTTTTTATAATGAACTAACCAATGCTGAGATATTATTTAAGGTTAATCCTTATTTTAAAGTTTTTAAATGTTAAAATTCAAGAATTGTATGAATTAGCAAATTAATCAGAAAATTTTAATCTAGTAAAACTTCTGTAACTCAAATATTTCTTTAACTTCAAGAAAATGTAATACTTGGTAGATGTCAATAGAATAGCATAAAGATTTAACATCTTTAACTTGAATTTCTCCAAGTCAAAGATTTTTGTGGTCCCCTAATACTGATTTATGTTACTTTCAACTTCCCTGAATTTTAATATTTATTCTATCCAAAGTGATCCTAATTATCAGATTTCCAGGAAATTTTCAGACTGTTAGTTGTATCTAATGTTCACCACTCATTTGCAGGCAACATTCCAGTTCAAAGCAATAGAATCTCTCACTTTATCTCAGCAAGATGTACCTGAAAAACTGTTCAATTCCATTAGCTACATTGAAAATTTTGCTGAAAAGTGTTACATGAATCATTTAAATAAAAAAATTTTAAAGACTTCTTTATATAATGTAAGAGAGATTAAAATACAAAATTATTCAGAATTGGCATTTTTCACTCTATTGTTCTCTAACTCAAAGTTTTTTCCTGCCCCTTGGAACATCAAGTTAGAGATGTTTTACTGTAATTGTTTTATTTATCCACAATGATATAATTAATTATGATAAAAACAAAATAAAATTTTTAAGCTGTTTGAATTAACCATTTAACTTAGGTTAGTGGATTGTTTATACCACCTGTTCAAGACTTAGGCCATGGATGGAAGTATGGATATGTCGTGCATACTAATCAACGTGGAATGTATAAACTGGATTTACAAGGAATGAAATACAGTAAAACAGTTGATTTAACTCCTTACAATTGTGCTCCTAAGAGTGCTGATTTTTCATCATTAGGTAAGTTGATATTTTACTTTAAATTGTAGTAATAGATTAACTAGTAGTTCAAATAATTTATAACTTCTTATAACTTGCTTATGATATGATTTTGATAAAAATATTAACTTATACTGGAATTAGAAAGAATTATACAAATTATCACCTTTTTAAGTACTCCAGCAAATAATTTAATATTGTAAAAACATTTTCGATCATCTTTAACGATCTTCATCAGTTAAACAATAAAGTAAAAAGAACATTCAATTTTAATTTATGTTCTTACTTTATTGTTTAACTGACAAAGATCGTTAAAGATGATCGAAAACGTTTTTACAATATTAAATTATTTGCTGGAATATTTAAAAAGATGATAATTTGTATATGATTTTGTATCAAGAAATATAATTCAAATGAAAATTATTTTGTACACAGATAATATAGCATTCTCTTGAAATAAACTAGAACTGTTTTGTAGAACATGCTAATTTATTGTGTAAAAATATAATTTTTAGACTTATTAGCATTTATCTTGAAATTTTATTTATTGTTGTTAGTTACATTTAATTAGGGGTTGTCCATAAATTACATCCACATTTTTCTTGAAATTTTTACTCTCCTCCCCCATTGTCTCAGTTTGTCCAAGTTTACATAACCCCTCCCCGCTTCAGACGTCCAACTAAACTCAGTCCCCCTCAAAACCTTTAATTTCATAAAATGATAAACTGTTTAAAACGGATGTTCATTGAAGTTCAATCCCTTGTCCAACTTGTCATAACCCTCTCCATCCCTTTGTGTGAACAACATTTATGGACAGCCCCTTATTATGCATGCTTTTTTGAAACAGGCTGTTCATTATGGCTTTATATTGTAAATAAACAATTAATGCAAATTTCAATAAGAAATCTTTGGAAACAATTTATACAATTACAATAGAAGAAATTGTAATTGAATTTGCAAATTCTTCATAAATTTTGTTTTCCAATTGTTTACAACCAACATTGAATGCTATCAAACGAATCAAATTCTATAACTCTAATGATTTATTTATATATACCTTCACTGATAATTAACTATTCTTCTGAATCATTCCAATGTTGCTATAAAAGATTTAGTAGAATAGTATTTAATTTAATGTTGTTTACAATTCTATTTAGATAATGTTTTACAAAATAAAACTTATTATTGATCCTGAAAACAATTTGCTAATCAAATTTAAATGTAAAAATAGAATAATCCAATTTGTCTTCATTATGACTACAATGTATTCTGTCAGATATCTATTTGACTTGGAATTGTTTAATTAAATAACCATGCAATGCTAGCATACTAAGTTAATTTGACTATTCCTTTGTTTTGAATAAGAATATAAGAACAGTGTTTTCATGTTGAGTTTAAAATTAATCATTACAGGAAAAAGCACCAAAATATTATCCAAATTGCACTCTGTATTACTAATAAATTTTTTTAAATAGGAGGATTTGTCCTTTTGGAATGTGTGGAACCCATAACAAACAAACCTACAGGACAGATTGTATTGGATTATTTGACTGACATGGTGCTTCAACATAAAACCAACTTATTTGGACAGCCTAGAGTTTCTCCAGATTCTAGGTATGCCGTTACATTGGAAAGAAGTAACAGTAGTGTCATAATTGTAGTCCAAGAAATCACAGAATATGGTAAGAAAATTTACTTTATTAAAAAAAACATATGCTGTACAATGTACTGAAATATCTATATATCAAATACACCTCATACTAAATATTGACAGTTTAATTTATAATGCTTCTTTATAGGCCTGTACTCAGTTTTTTTTAAGAGGTTTAAAATACATAAGTATATAAATTATATTATAAAAAATACAGTGTGTTACAAAAATTAATAGAGTAATATAGTAGACAAAGGAGAACTGAATGGGTACAAAACAATAACTTATATTTACGTAGACAGTACCATGTTAATGTTTTACTATGTACAGTCTGAACTGGCAAAGTTATTCACAAACTCACAAAATTTAATTGTCACTAGTGAGATGTTTAACAAAGCAAGGCCATTTGGTTGTTCTCATATGAGAAATTTCTGCTAGCAGAAAGTTCATTCTTTAGTCTATGCCATCACTGAGGAAGTGTTGAGCCTGTTACCAATTTAAGAAAACTTAAAAATTAAAATGTTTCACTTCCATCATAAATGTCCAGTGCTTGATTAATGAGATCATCTTTCTTTTCACTACAATTTTTAATTCTTATATAGTGAAGCTTTTTGTCCTAAAGGTTATTGGATATAAAGAAATTTTTCAAAAGCTAATTTTATGGGAAATTTGCTTATACTAAATATTGTGTTATTTTTCTTAAGTTTAACCATTTTAATATAAAGAGAGCTCAAATTTTTTAGGTTATTTTGTTGTAACTCAATACTGGAAAAGGTTCAGAATTTGCCATCATTTACAGCAGGTACTTCAGATGTTATTTGATCACTTTTCTTTGTGCCTCTCAAGGCTAAACCTTGCTGTTCACAAAGTTTTACCATTTTTATAACAGGCAGAAAAGTTCTTGTTTTCCTTGATCATTTTTTGTTTTCAAAACTTAATCAATAGACATTTTTCTAAAGTTTCATGCAAAAAATAGCATAATCGAATGCTATCTTCTATGTTCCGTATAGTTCATTTACCAATCCTTTGAAGGGGTTGATGATTAACACAAACAGTCTCTTTTTAGATAGTAAGACTCATGCTTTACAGAAAGCTGTATCCTCCTTTTGAAGCAAGAAATCTGTTTTCAAGGATCTTTATTGGCTTTTTCCAAATCAAGGAAATTCATATATTTCCAGGAAAGATATGTATTTTTAAAAAAGGAATTGAAAACATCAGAACATTTATCATGGGATATGTTAAGCTATTGATTGTTGTTTGTGGCTTTTCAACTAGTGAAATGCTGACACAGCTGACAGGTGAAGTCCTTTTAGCTTTGTCAGCATTTCATCAGTTGACAGTGAATTCTCAAAACCAACACAAATCATCATATATCAAATTTAATTGGAAACTGGAATCCTGGTTTCAGATAATAAATACACAGATTGTATTTGCTTATAACTTTATTTTATTTAATTCTCTTGTTTCTTCCTTGATTTGTAAACCAAAAAATTTTTGGTACAATATTCTATTCTGAATTTCAATTGTCTGGACTCATAGTAACTAAATTAACTAAATAATGTTACAAATACTTGCATATTTACACTGTAGTATATATGCATTTCAAATCACTATATTTCAGTGATTACTCTTCAATACAACTTGCCTTGATAGCATTACGCTAGATTGTCCTTGAACAAAAAACAGCACACATATTTCTTTGAATATTAAAGTTTCAGTTTATAACATCTAAATGCAATTTCCAGCAAACAAAAAGTAAAAAAATTTACTGGTCAAATGTTTTTGGCCACAATTTATCGGCCCTCAGAACTTTTTTTTATTCTTCCTGATGAGGGCCAATAAACTGTGGCCAAAAACATTTGACCAGTAAACTTTTTTTTACTTATTTGCTGGAAATTGCATTTAGGTGATGGTTGTTTACAAGGACATTCAAAGAAATATCTCCTCCATAAGAACAACAAGACATGTTATGAATATTTGCGTAGTTCATTTAGTTACTGCAAGTCCAGACAATTGAAATTTGGAACAGAATATTGTACCAAAAATTTTTTGGTTTATGAATCAAGGTAGTAGTAAAAGAATTGCTTATACTCTAAAAGAAAAAAAAAATTGGAGTTTTAATAAGTTCAGAATTTGGTCATTTATTGGACACCTTTCACCAAGAACACAGAAAAAACAGATTGATTCAGTAAATGAGAAATACCATTAATGTAAACAGTTTCATTTTTCATAGGTTTCCTCATTCAAAACAAACTCTTTATAATATATTGCTGTCACTATTTCACTTACTTTACTCTGTATAATCAGTAAATTACTTTATAAATAATACTTCTTTAACTGTGGAAGTTTACATATAACCATTTAAATACTGTTCATTCTTTAAATGGAAGGTGTGAAAGGTTATTGAATTCTCTATGTAAGAATGAGCATGGTAACAAGACAGATTCTAAATTTGTTCAAAATTTCACAAATTAGACAGAACAAGAATTAGAAAGTAACATTAAAACCTGTTAACAATAAATTGCATTAATTTAATAATTATTTCAATCTTCCCAAATAAGGAGTTAACTCCTAAAAAAACAAAAGTTACTATAAAAATTATAATATCATAATAAGAATTAAAATAATAACAAAACTTAATCAACTCAAAATACTTTGACGCTTTAACATCACATTAATTTAATGTGAAATGCCTAATGATGATTATCACTTAATAAAATGATCTGTTTTTGATTAATGTTTTAACTATTGTTAGACAATAAAAAAAATCAAGATATTAGAGATGTTGTGGCAGATGTTTTCATTGAAAAAAATGTGAATGTCGGACATTCAGCACCGCCATCCTGTAAGCCTAGAAGTTTGACAATGGCGTTTGGAACATCGAGCATGATTCCACTGACGTTCCAAATGCCATTGTCAAACGTCTTACGGGGTGGCAGTGCTGAATGTCCGACATTCACGTTTTTGCAATGAAAACATCTGCCACAACCTCTCTATTACTTATTGGAAAACAAATTGATAATGAGAAATTACATTTTGCAAAATATTGTTAAAAATTTTACAATTTGAAATCTAGTTTCATTACAATATAAAATTTCTTTTAAACATTGAATATTCAGCTACTTTTGAATTTATGTTCTAAAATATCGTACGGAGATGTTTATATATGAAACCAAATGATTGGCAGATTTAAATCAAAGCCATCTTTTTGGTTTCATTATTTATTATATGTCATTGAAAAGTCAAAATTAAATATATGAAATAAAATGCTTTTAATTTTATATTCTTCTTAGTCTTAGATTAGAATGCTCTTTTAAGTCAGATATAGGCAACCTACAGCATTCCATTACTTTTCTATGGTCTGCATACTATCAAGATTCTTATGATACAATTAGTCTTAAATGTGTTATTTATATCTTTGTTCACTGAAACAAATTTAATCACTTTACTTGACAATTTATGCAAAAGAAATTACACAAGATGTTGTAAAAAAAATGAATATTTACAGTTTTACATAAATATTTCACACATGTACAATTTACATAAAATTTATGTGATTAGTGTTTGAGCCCAAACTCATAGTAAACATGTCCCTTTATAGTAGAAAGATAAACCAGGCATGGGCAAACTGGTCAGAAAAAGAAAATTAAGTTTATAGATCTACATTCTGTCATGTTCATAGTATTTAATAAAATCAAACATTTTTCTTTCCCAACTCACAATGAAGTAATATTCTAAGAAACTAGAATATTATTTCATTGGCACATCTTTGAGAGAGAATGGGATGTGTATCAAAGATGTGCCCAGAGAGTGTGAGTGAATGGGATATAATATTGCTGGCATTCTTGCTTAAAGCCTTTTCTCACTGAGTCTTCTGTACATTGCCTTGATATTGAGGTTCTAGTAGTGGAGATTACCTGGCTTTGGCCAGGATAAGGAGGTACAAGTCAGAAAATGGATACTCAAAAATCTCAAAACATTTAGCAATCATGCTGCCTCAGCTTGTATGTGCTTCCAATTGTTTTCCACTTAGGTGACTAAGTGATATTGGCATAATTGACAAGTCAAGTATGAACTTGTTTTTGAAATCTGCTAAAAAATTTTTTTAAGGTATCTTTGTCTGAAAGCTGAATTTTGCATATTTAGATAAAAGCTTGATCAACTCTGATATATATATATATATATCAGGCAGAAAAGTTCTTGTTTTCCTTGATCATTTTTTGTTTTCAAAACTTAATCAATAGACATTTTTCTAAAGTTTCATGCAAAAAATAGCATAATCGAATGCTATCTTCTATGTTCCGTATAGTTCATTTACCAATCCTTTGAAGGGGTTGATGATTAACACAAACAGTCTCTTTTTAGATAGTAAGACTCATGCTTTACAGAAAGCTGTATCCTCCTTTTGAAGCANCTATTAATTTATCTCCACTCATTTTCTTATTTTTATTCTCCATATTATTAGCCATTTTCCTTTTCTTCTGTATTGTTTTTAAATTTTGATTTATTTTTGTTAATCTTGTATTATATTTATCTCTAAAAAATAATTTAACTGAATTATTTCTTTGGTATTCAAATCATATGTATACATTATATTATTTTTTAAAAAATAATCATCTCTAATTTTTATCTTATCATCCGATTTCTCCAGTTTAATCATTTTTAATAATAATTTTCTCCTGATTCTAGATCTATAACATAAGTCCGTTGATATTATTATTTTTTTATTTTCGTCCGTCATTTTCGGTTTTGTAGTCCAAAATTTATTGAGAATTAGATTTCTGTCTTTAACCGATTCGGTCATAACTTTAATTACTTGATTATTTCTTCTATTTCTTATTTGAATAAGACCTTCGATTTCTATACCATTAAGCTCTAAGTTAACTTTTATAAATTTTTTAAATTCTTCTACATATTCCGAGGTTTTAAATGGAAAATTAAATATAATTAAATTCTTCTTAGGAGAACAATATATTGAAACAAGGTAACTTTGTTGTTAATATACCATAGATGCATATGTTCATCAAAGAAAGGAAAGCATTAAAAACACTAGCTTAAATGATTTTTGCACATGCAAATTTCTGAAATTAAATTTTAAATTAAGAGTTTTAAAGAGTTAAATTAAGAGTTAGCTAATAAACAATAAGTTGTCATAAAATTTGTCAGTATCTTTTACAGAGCAAGTTTGTTTATACACTGTGATAATGTATATATGAATTTTCTGAATTACAGTGGTGCCTCGTATAATGTACTTTATCCATTCCAGGTGCACGTCCATTAAGTGAAAAGTCCATTATATGAAACGTATTTTCCCATAGAAATGTGTGTTAAAACATATAATTCATTCCATAGCACCATTAAAAAAAAATGAAAATGGAGCAGTCACCAATTATGCCGGGTAGTCAGATGTTGTGAGGAGGAGGTGGAGGAACACTTTCTTCACACATTCATACAGATAGACTTTTTACACATTGCAGCAGGTCTCTTTTTATTGTTTTTTTAATCAGAGTCAGATTCAGGAGAGGTTACTGGAGCCTGCAGGGTCATCTCCTCTTGTTCCATCCTTTGTTTTTTGGCAGCTGGCTTCTTGAAAAATGTGTCCAAGGTGGTCTGTTTCTCTTTCCTCTTCAATGCCTGTCGGAAATGACGGGCAAGGGTGTCATTGTAGAGATCATTGATCATGTTGGCCTTAGCTCTGTTTGGATAATGAGTGTTGGTAAACTCCTGAACCTCTCCCCATTTGACAAGGATTTTTTTTGTCAACTTTCACTCTTTCGGATGATTTCTTGCTTTGTTTCAATTGAAATCACCTTTGTTTTTTTAGAAGCCATGATTTGCACAACACTTGAATAAATGTAAATACCCTGCACTGAGGTGATGTACGTACATAATAAACAAGGGAGCAAGCCGAATCCCAACAGGAGCTCTGTACTTCAGATATACTAATATATTATAAAAATAGCAGATTGTTATTGGCAACGGCAAAAGAGTGAAAACATCAATTGCACTTGTCTGCAGAAAGTTTGTTGTTCGCCTCACATAACTGCCGAACAGAAAGTCCGTTGTTCGCAGCCAGTCTGTTGCTCGAGTCATGTAATAGCCAAACAGAAAGTCCGTTGTTCAAAGTGTACGTTATATGAGGCACCACTGTATTTTAAAATTTGTATTTTATATATCAATAAATATAACACCAAAACAGAATTGTGTTTAAAAAGTTCATTTTATTAAAATCTTTGTATTATTTTTCAGGCTTAAAATTCTTATTTGATGTCAAGACCACTTTGCAAATCAGCGATATCACATTTTTTCCTTCAAGAACTACTCATAGCTACGATCTCTATGCCAGTTCATCTGTTAAAGAAGACATCTTGTTTGTCAACCTTGCTGATGGCAAAGTAGAAATGATAACTAGCGTTGGACGTGCAATGGATCCACGATTAGCTATGTGGGGTAATACCAACAGACCAATAAAAAGTGCTGGAGTATTTGGCACCTATATGGTTACCACAGCCAACGAGGCCATTTTTGTTGTCAATGGAAAAACATTAACTGTTAATTGTGAAATTGGTAATCTTGTCCATCCTCGCAATATGGTGTGGGTAAAGTCACCATGAATATGAACAGACATAATCAAAGCAATTACAAAATCACATTTGATTTTTGTGAGAAGTAGCCAGTAACATACGCATCATAACTTAAATGCTGTTTATATAGCAGAAAGTTTGTAATCTTTCTGCTAAACCATAATTCTCTCTGACTATTCATTTTTATCTTCATTCACAAATTGTACAATTTTATTCATTTGGTCTTAAATGGTTTTTCCTTGCAACTTCTTCCTGGCTTATGGTGCCACATCTAGTCTGCCAACCCAAGTTGTATAGGACATGTACAGATCTCTCCTTATTCAGGCTCTTTAGTGCCTGTCAGACATTTTGCTATTGGTCCAATAGTAGTGTTGGTTCTGTGTTTGTGTAAATTGTGCAATTATGCACTTGAATTTTTTTGTTGACTGCTATAGAGGTTTCTGTACAGATTTTTGTAGTGATTAAAATATGTATAAATAATCTAAATCATCACAGATCTGCAAATATGCAGTGCAATTTCAAAAACGGCTTCATGTGATTTAATCTACAATTAACTTTCATCACATTTATTTGCAGACCTCTATATAATTATATGTTTGTCAGTTGATTCAATTTTACTATCAGTAGATCTGTTAGTGATAGGAATTAAGAGTGTTTTAAATTTTCAGAAGATCCATTATTTCGTCATGTACAGCTACAAAATTTTGCATTATTTGTAGGCAATTTGGGAAACATCAAGAAATGAAGCTTTAAAAAAAAAAATTAAAAAATACCAAGGTGTCAAAACTGTTTAGATGTCATTTATATCTATTTAGATGGTCATTATTTAAATCCCCAAATGGGAATGCCCACACTAAAAAGGTCACAAAGTCATTAGTATAGATGTCTAGTTCAATAAATAAAATAGTATAATAAATTATAAAACAAACTGAGGAGCGTCAACTTTTATAAGTAATGTACAAACAAATAAGTTTAAAAAAATTTTATGGATTTTTTTAGAGACATTAATTTTGCATTTATAAAATCATAACCAGATGTTTACCTTACTTTGAAACAATTTTAAAATATCAATCGCTCTGAGTGTTAATGGGCTGATATCTAATCAGCCAAATTATGCATTTAAATGATGGTCTTATCATCATGTATGCAGATGAAATAAAGTTGACCATTCAAAAAATTCTTGTAATTTTCTTTATTTGTAAGTGAATCATTAACTCTTAAAATATAATTTTTATATACATTACACACTCAAGCACACAGAATACTCTTTGGTTTTAATACAAGACAGTTCACATTAAGACACAGATAAAAATATTTTAAATGGCTCATCTTTGATGTAAATATATATAAAATAGTAATTTAAAAGAAAAAGGCACATGTAAAAACAATCTTACCTCTATCTTATCACAGTTTTTTCCAAAATAAAATCTGACTCGACATAATTGTAGATAAGAAGAAACACACAGGAAATTACTTTATAAATAAAATTTCCTATACAATATATATTTTTCTTCCATAATAAATAAAATTTATACAATTCTATCTTTGATACTCTCTACTTTTTAAAAATAAAGAATGATATATTGAAGGCAAAAGTAAGCACATTACAATAAGTTACCTTCACTGGATCATACCAGTGCTTCATCAGCTGCTGTAATTCCAGTTATATGATCTAAAATATCCTGAATTTGTTGACGAATGTCTGCAGAATTCTTCAAATGCATGCCAAAATCATATTCTCCATTCATATTTAATGATGCTGCTTGTATTGCATTAGTCTTCTCATTGCTGATAGGAAACTGATTGTCATTTTGGCACACAGTTTTAATGACATTGGTATTTAAAGAGCTATTTAAAGCTGAAACTGAGAAGCCATTATGTATCATGGGAGTGTGCTCTTTGTTACTTATACTTTCCCACATAGATGATTCATTTCCATTGCTAAAATCAGAAAGACTACTTTTGGAATGATTTTCTGTCCGAACTTCATTTCTTGATAATTGCTGACTCAATGTTGGAGTATAATCACTTTCCATAATTGATAGTTCTTTATCAGTTGTTTTACTTGTTGACGTGTCAGTAATTGTATTATTTTCAAATGTTATCAGAGTTGAATTAGTAGCGCAACTTACCCATTCATTTTCTATAGGGCAGGGAGTAGATGAACGAGGCTCATTTGCTTCTATTGTGCTAGCAGCCATATATTCATAGTGATCTATATCATTGCTTAATTTTTGGCATTTTTCTGGATGAACTAAAGTGATATCTACAAAAGTACTTTGGTTAGAAAATGGCTTAATTTCTCTACAAAAAGGGTTAAATTTTTTATTTGCTCCTTCTCTTAAAACTGGCAAGCTATACATATCTTTAAATGAGGACCTATTTGAATATCCAAAATTAAATTCATCTCTAGAATCTTGTGTAACTGCTCCTAAAACTTTTTCTAACATTTCTACTTTTGCTTGAGCTGCAGTCAATTCTAAATTATTTTCGCCCAACTTAATTTGTAGTTCATCTTTTGCTGCAGCCAAACGACGAAGACGAGAATGCAGATTAACTTCAGTTTTCTTCCATTCAGATGTACGAGTTAAGAGTGATTGTTCTGCATGCCATAATTTAGCATACAACACTTCATTTTCCATAAGATACAAAAGTAATTTTCTTTGCAATTCTAATGTATTAGTTTCATTAAGAATATGTGAAATCTTGATATTACTACTATCTTTTTCCAACTTTCTTGATTTTTCTGAATTTGCAAACCTCAATGGTGGCCAGCTTTCGGCTTTCGGAGTGCTAGTTCCCTTTACAAATTGCATATGAAGACTATGGATTTTCATTTCTAATTGTTGTTTCTCAGATAAGGCTAATTCTAAATTCTCTATCAGTTTTTTATTTTCTTGTTTTAATTCCTGACTTGCTGTCTCTAAAAACAACAATTTGTTTTTCATAGTTGACTTTTCATCTTCAACTTCTCCAATGAGTTGTTGCAAGCTTTCTTTTTCTGTATTCAATCTTTCCATTTCCTTCTCTACTTCAGATCCAACAGAAACAGAGTTATGATCAATATCAGATTTTGTTAATTCCTTTAAATCATCTACTTCCTGTCTTAACGATATTCCTTTTTCTTTTATAATATCTAGGAGCACTAATAATTCATCTTGATCTTTCTTCTTACTTTTTATATCAGAGAACATTCCACCAGAATTTGTATGATGGTTGCCTCCTTGTCCGTGGTCAGATTCCAAACCACTATCTTGTTTATCACAGTCTGTAATGAGTTTGTCAGTTACTTCACATAATGATTGAAATTTTATTTCATTCTCTTTTAGATCTATATGATCTTTCATAAACTCAGATTTCTCACAATTGTTATAACTATCTTGTTTGTTTATTTCTACAGTATCATGTTTCTTGTTGGACGGCAATTCATTTGAAAACACAGTTACAAACGAGTTTTGTAATTCTGATTTTTCAGATTTCACATTATTAGAAATTGAATCTTTAGAATGCATTAATATTGGCAAACTTACAGCATGATTGTTACACTCAGCAAGATTCATCTGAAATTTAATTGCTTGGACAGCCGAAGTTACATTATTTTGTGATTCTTCTAATAACTTCAATCGCCTATGTATCTCCTGTAAAATTAACAAATTAATCTATTTTATAAGATTTAATTTTAAAAATGCTATAATTAAAATATATTTAAGTTATACTAAAATTGTTCAAAACATAAGTAATAATCAGTTCTTAGTTAATTTAGAAAATTTTAGTTATTGCTTTATTGTTACATTTTGTAATAAGAGAACTGATGTTAAAATTTTTTAATATAATAGCTAGGATAGTGCTTTACCCATAAATCTAATGTATAGAATTTCTTCTTTTAAGTACAGTAGAGCGTCGATTTTCCGAAAGTCAATCATCCGAAAGAATTCCAGTCAGCAAATTTAAATTTTCGCCAGTGCTGTGGCGCTTCAATCTTTGGCTATGTCTTGGGCTACTCAAATATTTTACGTTTTTGATATTAAATTAACATCTGAAGTATAATTTTTTATTGTTTTTATATTTTTCAATAAATTTATTTTGTTTGTACAAAATAAAAAAATAATTTTTAACGATACAATAGTCTTTGTTAGGCTTAATGTCGACGAAAATTCAACGCGAAGCAACACGCAACAAAGAAAAATTTTGTCATCGGATATGTTAAACTATTTTTTCGTACGTAAATCAGTTATCCGAAATATCAGTTATCCGGACAACCCCAGTCCCCAATTGATTCGGAAAATCGACGCTCTACTGTACTTATACATACATTTAATTTTTAATACATTTTTCTACTAAATTACTAAATTATCTTGATAATTTCTTCTTAAAATTTAAAATGTCTTATCTTTAAATTTGTGTCGAACCTAATTACTGAAATTAATTAAATACTACTTTACAATAGTTTAAAATCTAAATAGCATTCATTTCCAAGAATTGAGATAAACTGTATAACATTTGCAGTTTGTGTAAAACTACAAAGAATAAAATTTTTCTTACAATAATCTTTCCAACTTTACAAAACATATTTCAAAACAGCATTCAAATTGATACTTTTATTGATATATGAAAATAAAGAATTAATGTAAATAACAATTTTATTCATTTAAAATTATAAAGACAGTTCAATGACTCAAACTGGGTATACACAAGCACTACATATAAAACCAATATCCAGCAAGAACTACAAAAATCTACAAAAGCAAACAGTTTATTACAGTTTGACCATTTATTACAAGTGCGACCATTTATTACAAAGCTGATGATGACCATTTAACATGGGAGAAAACATTTGTTTTTGTAGATTTTTATAGTTCCTGCTGTATTTCGATTGTGTGTGTAGTGTTTAATTTACAGAGACAATATTTCATTAAGAATTTTTTAATTATACGAAACATCTTTGTTTTAAAAAGAATATTCATAAGAACAAAGTGGAAAAAACCTTCCAAATTATATATTGTAAGAAAATAGACTAAATTATATATGAGAAGAGTATAGCTTGATAAAAATAATTCACAAGCTTATATTTCTTTATAAATAAATTCAATACAGTACTAAACAACTTTTTATAACCAGCATCTATAGCTCATAAAAACAAAAATAATAAAAATTGATAAAATTCAAATCAAATATTCATTTGACTTCAATGATTACATCATGTAACCAAAACCACCATTTCAAGTTCTGATAACTCACTCATTTTCCAGAACTTTTCTACAAGACTGTATTACATAGTTTTTTTACACATTTAGTACAGTCTTATAGAAGAAAAATTACAAAAAATGAATTATCAGAACCTGAAAGTATATGATTAAATAAATGATGCAGGTTTCAGTTATGCATTTAAACAAAATTTCATAATTTACAACTTAAGTGAAAAGTATACATATCAATTTAGATGGATGAAAAACTAATCAAGTAACAAATGTTTAATAGTACCAAAGCAAGGAGTGAATTTAAAGAAAATGTATAGAACATAATTAAAGGTAAGGTATGCATGTTCATTATTTTGTGATTTAGGGGGGGAATCACACAATAAATGAATAGGTCTATGGCACAATGGATTTTCCATATTTTCTAAATATGCTATTTACGACTTTAGACAAAGTAAAACTGTTTACTGAGTTTGTAATTGCAATTTAAAATTTGCATACAACCTGCCCTATCTCAACCTGTATACACTTTCAAACAGTCTTTTAATTAAACAATACTTTGATATTTAGAATATTTACTTATAATTATAATCTTCCGAGTTCCAATATAATTTTTAGCTTTTTAAGCTATATCTTTTGCAAATGTTTGATAATATATATTACTAGCGGACCCCACCACGCGTTGTTGTGGCTCAAAATGTATCTATTATAAATGTATAACACTTCCCCCGTAGGGGGAATTTTTCGAAAAATTTCTTCTTAGTGTACATTCTGTTGACGTACCCTATTAAAACACAATCAAAAACGCAAAAAACCGCATCTAAAATAGTATAAATAGAAGCAGAGTTCTTTATGGTAAGCTTTAATCCTAACCATCTCCCTTCAGTGGGGGGAATTTCGACACGTATATTATATAAAAACGTATGCGTATTCGAATGCAGTGTTGTGTCAAACTTTCAAAGGAATCGGTAGGAACAAACGAACATTACATTTTTATTTATATAGATAGATAGATGATGATCTGCTTTAGTTCATTTTCACAGAAAAGCATAATGCATCACAGAAAAGCAAACTTAGGGCGTCGTACTCGTAGCGCCATCTGTTGGACATAAAAGTCTTAACCTAGATTATATATATATTTTTTTTTATTCTGATGAAACCGTGTTGTTGTTATTAAGCTGTTTCTTTGCAGACACACTAAGGTGACATACATCAACACTTGGCAACTTATTGACTATTTATTCAGTTGGCTTCGGAACGGATTTCTCCCATCCCTTAGGACCGACTGACCCATGTTCAACTGCTGTTCACATGGAACCCTTCTCCACGTCAGTCCTCAAGGTTCTCACTTGAGTATTTGCTACTACCGTTCCGAAGCCAACTGAATAAATAGTCAATAAGTTGCCAAGTGTTGATATATGTCACCTTAAGGTGTCTGCAAAGAAACTAGATTATATATTTTAATTTATATGAATGTTTAACAGAATAATATACAGCCTATGTCCAGAGGTTCCATTCTAAATATCAGTGAAAGAATTTTTGAAATTGGATGAGTAGTTTCAGAGATTACCTGCTGCAAACAAACTTACATACATACATACAAACATTACCTCTTTATAATATTAGTATAGATGTTCTGTATTATGTTTTCAAAAAACAATGGGAACAGTTCAGACAACACATTAATTTCTCCATTAGAATGCAGTATACAATTAACAAACAAAAACTAAAAATATTGTGAGTATCAAAGTTATTTATTTAACACTAAAGTAATTAAGGAACTAGGTACACAAAATAACTGTATGTTCAAACTTTTGGGGTATTGAACATCCAATAGCATGCAACAAGCCTCAAACATCTTCCATTGTTATGAAAATGTTTTAATTTTCATAAGGAAACATTCTCAGCCTTCTTCAGAGAGCTGCATCAGGCTTACACAAAAGAAATTTAAATGCAAAGTGAGAATTCCAAATTTAGATGTTTTTTGAGATTGTTCTTTATCATAGCAGATGATAATAAATCGTGCTCTTAAACTTTTATCTAATAAGAATCTAACATGAAAAATTATTTCTTTCATATGTCATAGCATTTAAACAATCTCAAAAAAACTTTCTAAATTGAAATTCTAAGTTTGCATTTACATTTCTTCTGTGTAAACCTGACAGTCCTCTGAAGAAGGCCAAAAACATTTGCTATTATGAAAATTAAGATATTTTCCTGCTGAAAGAGTGTTAAAGGTTTGCTACATGTTATTGGATGAAAAAGTTCTAGCTTTCAAAATACTTCTTGAGTTACTCAAAAACAGTCCTAGGCTTAGATGATTCCAAAATCGATTTTTGAATATGTTCATATTTTCAAAGGCCCTTTTTGAAAAATGCCATGGCCTCCATTTTAACCTCTGTAGAGAGGGATAGTCAGATATGGCACTATCACTATAAATGTGGGAAATTTTTTAAGAATTTTTGCACGTGTTTTTCTCATTTCCATTTCAGGAAAAAAATTTTTAAACAGTTATGTCTAATAAAGAAAAAAAAATCTTTATTGTCACATAATTCCTTTTTGTGAATTTTTTTCCTGATAATTTTTGGCTAAGTTTTTTGTGGATATTGATATCGTTCTCAAGTGCCACATGATCGCCCTTGATGGGTATATCTGTCAATCACTGCAGAGTGGTTAATATTTGTAAGAAGCTTAAATTATTAAAATTTAACTATTCAAAAACTTAGTCTTTATAATTTGAATTTTTCTTAAATATTACTAATATCCAAAATAAAAAGATGGAACCAATAATTTGTAAAATCAAAACCATTTGCACTTTTCTAGTAAATGAGTTTAATGAATAAAGTGAATATACAAACATTTTCAGTTTCTTTTAAAATAAAACTGAAAACATTAATCAGTTCTATTCTCAAGGAGGAATTGTTAATATATGTTTGGTTTTACAAAAAAATTTGGTCACTTTTTTTATTAACACTTTTTTCCATAATCTTTGTTGGCTTTTCCATCACTGAAGTTTCAAACCTTAAACGGACTCTTTTGATATATATTGCTACAATTCAAAAACAAAGTTTCATAACTTGTGAGGATGTCATTAATATATTTTGAAATCCCATTTGAGTGTTTTTGAAGCAGAAAGAGTACTAATCAACTCTTGCCTCCAACTGCTCAGAAGTCAATAATGTAGGACCCATCTGACACAAATATTCTTTTAAAATGGTATTAATATTATATGAAATAATCCAAAAGCTTGCAGCAATTTCCTCAGAGTGCCTCTTCTGTAACCAGTTTTTCCATCTACTATATACAGTAGTTTCTTGACTGAATGCAGTCCTTTTAGTGAAGTCTACAAGACTGCACTAAAAGGACAGCCAGAACAATGTTCAGCTTTTGAGCTTAGTCTTCCACATTTAAATTTGCAAACTAATTAAAAATTGATGCATCTGAAGGAGTAATTCTGGAAAAATATTTTACTTTACAGATTCCTCTGAATTTACACTTTTCTTAGTCATAAAAATCATGGTCCTGATATTGCCTATGCAATCTGAACAAGGAAGAAGATACTGTGCACATTCTCTTCAACTGTCCTCTTTACAGTGTGCAAAGGAAAACCCTGGCAGACATCGTATACAGTGCAGGACTTCATTGGCCTTGCAAGCTCAATGAACTAACTAGTTACAAAAACACTCTCAAAGCTCTTAGGGACTTTGCAAAGAACATTAAAATATTGGATTAGGTTCCATCACTCTCCTTATCAACTCTAAGTGGTGTTTTTTTTCCACCTGCTATAAATATTGCAAAATAATCTCTTGTATATGTTATATGTCTAAGTTTACATCTGTATGTATTTTTCTGTATATTAATTCACAATTATGTAATCACAATACTTTTTTGGTGTATTCTATTACCTGCTGCATATCTTATGTTTAACATCAGTTATTAGTATGTATCTATGTATCTTGTATTCGGCATTTTATATTTTGTAACTTGTTCTATTTTAATAAATTCCCCATGCGGCACACAACCCCCCCTTCCCCTTCAACATTTTCACCCTCTTGGCCCATGCCACAAATCTTTCTCTCATTCTTTCCCTTGGTATTTTCCTTTCACCCCTTTTAAAGGCTACACCTATTAGTATGGCCTTCTTCCCTTTCTTTATTGTATTGATAGATGCAGTACAATACAATACAAGATTCATTATAGATATCAAAATGGTTATGGCTTACAATGCATTGAACTTAATTGTGCATGCCATGTACATGAAATAAGTATAAAAATTTAATATTGATCCTTTATCTCTAAAATTATAGAACAGTTTAGTTGTGTAAAAACTAAAATATTTTCAAAAACAAACTTTTTAAAAAACATTAAAATCCATTAAATGAAACAAATTATAACTGGTTTATTCTTCCATCTTCATATCATATTGCACATTACAGATGACTGAATAAACCAGTTATAATTTATTTGTTTCATTAATGGATTTTAGATTTTGTCATTCCAATCTATGTATCTATGTACCAGTACAGCAGAACCCTGTTTATCTGGTTAAAATAGGAATGGGCCCAATCCAGATGCCTGAAAATCTGGATAATCTGAAAAATTTATTAACGACAAATAATGCTGTTTAAATGTACTGTGCATTTTATTTATTTATTGCACATAAGATTATTGTAAAAAAGTTTATATATAAAGTATGAAATCAGTTTGTTGCTTTCTATCAGATGGTATAGTACACATACATAAGTTTCCTAACTTTGTGGATGGTAGAACCTCTGACTGTTTTCAAGGTCAACTGGTAATTAAGCTTAGTTCTTTCATTTCCACACAGAGCACTAAATTAAACTGAAGTAATTGAAATATACTGTATTGTATTTATTTTTGTTACCAGATCATCGGTTATAAAGTTGCAGGTGTTCAAAATTGGCATTAAGCCAAGGGAAAACAGTATTCTTACAGCTGCAACATTATACTCAGGCAAGAATGTACTACTTAGATGTTAGTTTTTTGATTTTTTTGCATATACTGTATAGGTTTTCCATATATCTATTTTTCTTATTTGGGAGATCCAGATTAAATGGGGTTCCACTGTATTAATTTTTCTTCAGTTTGTTCAATAATTCAGTTTGTCTTAGTTTCAGTAAATGACTAGAGCTAAAAATACAATTTAGGTATCAAAAATTAAAGCTCTTACCTAGTAGATGATGCTACCAAAGAGATTTAAGATAGATACAATGGTTCAGGCATAGTGGAGTGGCAAAAGTATAATGTTAAGTCTATGGGACAGACATGTCAGGTGATTGTAAAAACTCATGCTATCCCAAATCTCATGACCCACACTTTTTGGAATCAGATAGAAAATATAAAAAGGAAAAGTAAAAATCATCACACATCCAACAGCTAAACAGAATAATACTCTCAAACCTCAACAAAAAGCATCACAGAATTGTTAACAAAGAGTAAATTGTGTTATTTAGAAATGCCCATTTCCTACAAAATAATTGTTTTTTTTTTGTTATTATAAACAGCAAATATAATTAAAAGCATAATAACTGAGAAACACCTGCACAAATAATAGCAAAAACACTAGCCTCATTCTTCCCATATGCCATTCTGTCATCTAAAATAAATTTGAACTCTTCCACTACTGAGAAGAATGAACCCTTTCCCACATCAAGCCTAACCTGAAACAAGAAGAAATTTTCAGAGTTTAAAGAGAGTTAAAATTAAGTGTTTATAACATTGTAATGGTGAAAACAACAATGAAATGTTAATCTTCTACATGCTTTTTGTTTTTTCTATTTTCAGATTATTCTCTTCATGTAATTGATAGTTTGCTTGCTTAAGGGTAAAAGTATTATTAATATAATAACCAAAGTGTCTGCCTGTTTCTGGCTTTGTTTGTTTATGCTTGTTTGTTATCTTTATTTTTCAGCAGATGGCTGCACTTCATAACAGATTATAATACAGAAAATACTCACTAATTTAAACTCTGATAGTTTGAAATCCTGTTAATTCGTAACTGTACTATTTGTCCTAACTGGGAATATAGAGATTTACATATTAAGGAATTTGGTTAGTTCGAAATAGGGATACTTCAAAATTTGAAGTGAAAATTCTGTCCGAACTATGATATGCATATGTTAACTCATTTGTTTAGATCAAGTGCCCCCATACTATAGGACAACAATAGACCAAGAACAACTCTAATCTGGTCAACATGCCTTTGCTTTTACAGTAACACATTTTCAGGTTTAATCTTACCCATGGACTATCCTTTTTTCTTTTATCTCATAAAATATGGCTGGGTAAAATCTCAAAATGGTTATCTCATAAAATTTGGGAGTGTAAGTTGGGCTATAAGTAGCAGTAGCAGAGTGAGATATTTGTAAGACTCTAGATTAGTTGGACCACTTTAAAAATAATTTGGGCTACATTTTTGAGGAATTCTGTTTTACATTTTATGAAAACTATCTGCAACCTGTGAGTTTCTCACTAGACATGCTGTTTACCTGCAGTTTATATATATTACTATTATTATTAATTATTAGTTAATGAAAATAGTATTCTGTATATGTAGCCATACTCCATTTGCTTAATAAATTACAATCAATTATATGGCATTTGGCATATTGTACAGAAATATGTAAACATCAGATAATTTGAAGTTGCAATTATTTCTTCCCTTGAATTTCAAACTAACAAGGATTTCCTGTATTTATTATTTTTGATTATTTTTTTTATTGTTATTAATATTAATATAGTAATATTCTTATATTATTCATTAATGTTGTTAATTTTATTATTATAATATCTGACTGTTGACCTGATGGTGCTACCTCATATTATTTAACATTGCCATTTTTTATTTAGAATTTGCCTTATTCTTTTGATTTCTCAAATGAAATATCAGGATCTCTATTACTCAGAAAAGACAGCAAGGAAACCTTTCAAGGCTATAGAATTTTTGATACAGTTCTGTATGTGGGATGCAAATGGCAGAAACATCTATATTATGGTCTGTCAGGTTGTCCCAGTCTGACAAGCAAGTAATGTTCGATGGGAACATATGTTAACTAGGGGAATCCAACTGACCTGACTGGGACAAAAGGCTGGATCATAAACTGAACAGTTCTTCATCATGCATGACAGTGTGTTAAGATTAACTACATAGTTCCCTAATCTACTATTAATTTAAAAATCGTTTAAGACTAAGACTTAGTTTGAGTACACAGATGGCACTAAAAATATGATTCAGGTATTAAATTAAAGCCATTATGCTGTAAATGATGCCTCTGAAGAAAGATATGAGAAAAGTGCAATGTTTCAGGTGTGGTGGAGTGGGAAAGATACAATGTTGTCTATGGAAGGCAAGCAACAAACATAGGCTGCTTGCATCTAGCAATTTAGGTTTTCTTAACTGTTTGAACAACCTGTTGCTCATCACTACTGTGAATTCCTGCTTTATTTGCTAATTACACCGTTAAGACATTTTACAGATTTTTTTTCAATAAATTAGTTTTGTCAATATGAACCATAGCACCCTCCACCAACTTTTAGCGTCAATCTGTTTTTACTATTATTTTACTATTACTTCATGATGAGGCCAAACAGGTGATTCTAACCATTCAATTCATTATTTTATGCTGATTGACAGCTTTCAACAAATCTACCAACTAAAAGAAGAATAAACACGAACATATGATTGTTGCTAGGTTAAGAGTTTTATAATAACCAATGAGATTGCCATGAGGAGGGTTGATACAATACTACCTCACTGTTAATCCTAAACCCTTCCAGTTGAAGTTGGAAAGCCTTGTGAATGCTAAATTGCCACCCTGGGATCCAGATGCAAAACTGAAATAAACCATTGAAAAAGAGGACTGAGGAGAATCTTGGAGGACTAGGAGAATCTTGTTCATTTGTGAATCTTTGTTTATTACATCAATGTTCCCATGCAACTCTCCCACACTTTTCCCACAGCTATGGGTTGCACTGTTCAACTTGCTACAATCATAGGTCATGCAAATGTGACAAGAACAAACTGGTGAAAAGGGGACTCCATTGTTTAAAGAAAATTTAAACAAAACATTCTTATCAATTATTTCTGTCTATTAATTCTGTTACTTTTGTTAAACTTTGGTTGTGGTACCTGAGAACTGGTAGATATGAATCACCAGCAAATAATCTGGAAAATATTTGCTATAAATGATAATCTTTATGTCAACTTGACTGCCAAATTTTAAATGAGCTTATTGTATTTTAATTAAATAAAACTGTTGATTATGATGGATTCCTATTAGTTTTTTTATAATTCAAATGCAAGTATCAAGTGAATATGTATTTCATATACATTAAATGGTTAGCTTATTATATATGGCTATAATTAAAAGGGCTTAATTATAGCTGTAAATAATAGGCTAACAATTTAATGCATTGTTAACTTTGGAGCTAGAAATATATTTAATTTAATTGTTATTTTGTGATTCATTCCTGGAATATATTACAATAAAAGTTTAAATTACTCAAATTCTAAAGAATTTCATTTAACAGTCTCACTTCCATAATAAAAATAGAGCATTCCTACTGGCAATGAAAAAAAAAAAAAACACTTAATAAATTCAAGTATCAATCATGTATTATTTAAGAATGAAAACATTTTTAGAGACTTCAAAAAGATCTTGAAAAAGGTTTCATTCTTAAATATCTTGGTTTCTACAATCCTGCAAGGGTTTGATTTTGATTTTTGTTCAATTAATTTAAATGAATTAATGTTTAATTTCTTATATATATAATTATATACACACTAGCTTGTTACATCCAGCATTGCCCAAGTTTATAAGCATACTGATTTGCAATAATTGTTATACCTGGCATTATTAACTTGTAAATTTAAAAATGTATTTGGTAAAACCCATTACATTATCAGAATACTTATAAACTACATAGGAAGTATGTCCTCAAATAGCGAGTTTTATAGAAAAATTATTAGAATTATGAAAGTACTATTCAAAGTTGTTAGATGTGAAAAACCAAATAATTACAGTTTTCACAGTGTAACACTTTTGATTTGACACATGTGAGGCTATGTGCTACCCATTGCAGTAATTAAGTGAATATAATATTTTTTTTTGTTTGAATTAGTCTTTTTTTTTTTAATTTCTTTGCCAACAGATGGCACTACACATGTAGCCAGCAATTTGAATATAGACAGAAATTAATTGATGTATGGAAATTAAATCAATACTTTTGATTGGTATCTATGACATTATCTAAGTTATAAGTATGTTAATGTAACTGCAGTTTCACAGCTTCCTACTACAGTTGGAATCAGTTTTGCTAACAGAAGATCCAACTCAGGTTTTGAGAAAATTAAAGATTATCACTAAGTTGGGAGTAATGTTAACATTATCTAGACCCCTGGATCCCCCCAGCCAACATAGTGTCTCAGATTAAATTTTTGAAGTAAGGACACACAAATCTGCTTGGCTCTTTTGTCCTTTGGCAAACAAACATTTCAATTCAACCTATCTTTTAGCATAGGCTCTTGATAAGAAAACTACTGCACTAGTTCCTAGCTCCAATCTTGCTTCTTCTGCTCTTGAGGCAAAGTCAAGTTTATAACTAGTATCATTGGGGCTACTCCTCCATTTGTACTATTTTTACAAAACAGATGTAGTCTCATTATACCAGTCTATTCCCCACTTTGAAACAGTCATGCTTACAAACACTATTGATGAGAATGGGCATTCCATACCACAAATAATGGGCTTAAGGGAGGCTCTTATTAGTTACTAAAAATAACTTTGTTTCAATGGCAGTTTTTATTTGCAGAAACAGGCAAGCTATAGAATTCAAAGTGTTTCAATCTCCACTTTGTATGTGTTACCCACCCTTCTATATCTGTGGTAGGTGGATGATGTGCTGCTAACATGGGATGACTTGGATGAATTTTTGAAAAAAGAAAAGTCCAATGTGAATCTCTTGAAGTTACTTGTGTAAAGGTCTTTATCATTTCTTCCTCTTTAGTAAATAAGATGGTTGGGAAAACAGCTAACAAGAATTGTAAAAATTGTATAAATGTTAAGCCTTTAGAAAATTTGGGTATATACTACAACTAGCTATAGGATACTTTGCATTGATAGAGATGAAGTTACACTTTTTGAAAAGTCTGAAGTTTACAAAATCCACTAACTGGATCAAATTTGTTATATATAGGTACATAAATAAATATCACAAAACCCAATAAATTTGTAAAAGCCAAAACAACCACTGGATTATAACTGCAGAAAAGTAGATTAATATATTTAATTAATTAGGCACCATTTCTTATTAAATTTAATAATTACAATTAAATTAATATTTATTAAATAATTTAGAATATTCTGGAAGAAAAGAATTGGCCTGGAGTGGGAGTGATTCTTTGGAGATCACCTAATGCCTCCCTCTAGCGTCAAATTATTTAGTAATTAATTAAATATAAAATAATTTGATAACTGTCTAGCAGAGCATTGTGAAGATATTTCATGTGAGAGATGTGCAACAGAGCTAGCCAAAAAGTGATCGAATGTAACTTTGATCCTCTTTGGTCACAAGTTTTGCAAGTAAAATGCTGTGGGGATAGGAGAATCTTGTTCATTTGTGAATCTTTGTTTATTACATCAATGTTCCCATGCAACTCTCCCACACTTTTCCCACAGCTATGGGTTGCACTGTTCAACTTGCTACAATCATAGGTCATGCAAATGTGACAAGAACAAACTGGTGAAAAAGGGACTCCATTGTTTAAAGAAAATTTAAACAAAACATTCTTATCAATTATTTCTGTCTATTAATTCTGTTACTTTTGTTAACCATTGCCATCATATATTATTTTTATTTTTTAATGGCATATAATTTTGTATTTTTAAAATTTGTATGTTCCATGCTCATGCATAAAGAGCAATTTGAAAATTGTTTTCTCTAGATTTAAAACACTCCATCTGCCATATTACCTGAAGAAGACTTATACTGTCGAAAGTGCTCATACTCATTAATTAAACATATTTTCCAGTAACACCAATAGACAATTTTTATATGTTTGTTTATTGCTTGTAAGTGACATTGCTTGTTGTTTTTATCTCTTATATATAATTTGATTTTTTCCATAAATTGTGTGTGTGTGTGTGTGTGTGTGTGGTTTTAAGTTTAAAATCATTTACAGAACCAAATATACTATTTTAATAAAATAGTAATTTACAAATTCAATTAATCCAATAGACGAAAATTATTATTATTAATACAAGTCAATAAAATTTGATCAGCAAAATGAATATACTGTTACTAAATTAGGTCTCAGAAATATGCATTTAAAAATCAATTTCACAGCAACATTAACAAAATGAGCACTAACTAAATTACAGATATTTCAGCACATACTAAATTTCAATTTTAATAAAACACTAGTGAATTAGCATATATAGGGTGTGTTTGTTGTTGCTGTGATAAAATATTGCAGAGGAAACTCACTTAGAAAAGTGTCTTATTTAATTTTTGTTCAATCTTAAAAATGAAATAAAATACAGTACATTATAGACAAAATTTGTTTCTTGGCAAAATAAAAAATATTTCTTCTCAATAAAACAAATAAATAAAATAACAATATCTTTCAGTGTAATTACCAGTGTTAATGAACACACATGACGAACCTTTATGTCCAGCAATGTTTAAAATTCGCAAAACAAATGTTTTCAGCCTCACTCAAGGTACGGTCTGCTTCAGGTTAAATTGAGAAGGAATTCCAAACTTCTATACAAGGCCTTCTAAGTTTGGAATTCCTTCTCAATTTAACCTGAAGCAGACCTCAAGTGAGGCCGAAAATGTTCGTTTCGTAAATTTTAAATGTTACCAGACAAAGGTTTGTCAAGTGTGTTTAAATAAATAAATCTGAGTTTGTAAAATGACACAAATTTTTAATATTTTTCTATCATGAATGAATTCTTTATAGCTTAGTTCAGTTCAATATATTTAATATAGTATTTCAATTATAAAAAATTTTCTATTGGTTTAAAAGTACTGTGTATGGTGATAATTATTTTAATTAAAATTTTTTAAAGTAATTTATTGAATACATACCTTTATTGTTACCATTAACTTTGCCTGTTCTCTTACTAGAAAATATATAGGAGCAGAAATGGTAGGATCCCCAGTAAATTTATTGGGTGATTCTGTAGAACACTTTTCTTCTGCCTAAAAATAATAGCATGATAATCATTAATACATACATTTTGTAATATTGATTTTCATATTAGTTTGATACCATTATAAAAAATCTGTACATCATAATAGATAATAATAATTAAATTATAAGGTAATCTAATATTAAACAGTTTATAAAACTAAACTGTAATATTCAATATTTCATTCATTAAAAAACAAAATTAAAAAAAAAATTTTTTTAATTAAAAATAAATTTTAAAATAAAAATGATAAAATTAAAACTAATTCTTATTTTATTATTTTTACAGAAAATTGTTAAACAATCAAAACNTATGACATTATCTAAGTTATAAGTATGTTAATGTAACTGCTGAGTTTCATAGCAATTAGTTGAATGGCCTAGGTGTGCATAGCAAACAAACATCCTCATTTATATATATAGATTATATAAAACCATTTAAATGCCTTTATATTTGTTTTCTATATCTTAAAATTATTTTAAAATTAGACTATCATTAAACTGGCATCATTCTATACCTGGCCTAATATAATGTGATACTAATTTATGTGAATTTACTTTTTTCAATTGCTAGATCATACACAGTATATGTATATGAAATATTGTAACTATCTTAATGTTATATCCATATCATTTGCAAAAAAAAGTCAATTACAAATTTATCCATTATTCAAATAGGTTGTCACAAAAATTATATAACAAAAGAAATCTTATCCAATTAAATACTTCAAATAAATTGATAGAATTTGTATAGAGAAAAAATACATGTATAAAATAATTTTAAATAAATTATTTCATATAAGAATATTTTTGTGTTGAGAAAATTCATAAAAAATTAATATGATAGAAATAAAATTTAAAACTACTGAAGAAAATTTCCATGACTATTTACTGAAATTCTCGCATTTCCAGTAATTAATTTGTGAAAATTTGAATAAATTCAATTTTCAGGTTGTTTATGTTTAGAATAAGTTTATTTTCATGCATCTGTTTTTGATTCATATCTATATAATCTTAACAAAAATTTAAAATATAATTTAAAATTTTTTTTCCAAAATTCAAGCTGATATCACAAATTTCATGAGAGGATGCTAAGAAGCACACTATAAGAATGAGAGAGAAGTTACTACTAGAATGGATGCACTTAAGAGTCTGCTATGACTAATAGTCTTCTTAGTTCAACAATCTGAATTTACAATGCTGTACAAAGACTATAATTTAGCAAAATTGAGAAACACACTTTAGAACCCTTGCAGGAGCAAGAATTCAACAATACAGATATGCTAGTCCAATTTTAACAGCAAATCAAGAATTTGGGGTTAAAATTGTTGAGTCATACAGCCTATTCACGAGATCTGACTTCAGATTATCATTTTTTCCTAGCTTTAAAGAAATATCTGAAGGTTGTTCCATTCAGATCATTGGGTTGAGGCATAAAGTTCATAATTCAGAAAGTATTTTGTCTGTGATTGATGTTTAAAGCAAATCACACAACCACTAAATGTGACTTTTTGCAAATATGTACAACTTGCTAAGTTTGGTGTCATGACAGATCAAATTTCAAAATTTTGGTTTTATGAACTGATATCTCCAAGGTCAAAAATCACAATGTAATCATAATGTAATGTCTGGCCAACTGTAGGTTGCAATTTTTATCCCTTTTATTAATTTCTATATCTGTATATCTCAGATATAAAATAAAAAAATAAAATTTTCAGTATGTGAAAATGATATATCAGTGTTCCTGAAAAATGTCATTCTGACTCCTAGCCCCAATAATAATATATATAGTAGTATTGATAGAATAAAAATGAATAATACAAAAAATATAGGCAAAGTTGCAGGAATGGTCTACAATGTTCCATGTTTGTGTAAAAACAAAAAGTATATGAAGAAGAAACAGGAAGGCTTTTTAAATGTAGGTTAAAAGAGCATAAATGGCAACAAAATTAAAGCATAAGAATTCATCTCTCTTGCATATTGAAGAAAACGACTGTGATATACATAAACAAAACATTAAAATATTACATAAAGAAACAGACAATTATAAAACAAAAATTTATACTTTATACAGTTTGAAATTATAAAACATATCTATATATATATATATAAATGCACATGTATGTCCCTATATTTCACTTTTCCACCAAAACTACACATCGCACGTGAATGGTGTTTGTATGTGGTGGTAGCCCCAAGTCTCCATTCGTGAATAGGGGTGGTTGCGTCTCGATAGCTATAAGGGTGCGGGAGATATGAGGCTGAAAGTGGTTGAAAGTGGCTTTCTATTTTGAATGTTTTGTTCGAATCTGTTCAAATTAAATTTGAACATAAAATTAAAATATTGGTTCGATTATAGAACGATTGTAAACGTTCCAGAAACGTTGAAAATAGTTCGTTTGACTAAACGTAAAACTTCTCTAATTAGTCTGGAAACTGGGAACCTAATTCTTGCATTCTGTGAAAACGGGTAAGATTAGCTATAATGTAATTATCTTAATCTTCACTATCGTTACTTTTTGCCCAGTGAAGTGGGTCCTTGCAGCTAGATTCTAGATTACTCAGAAAAACAGTCTTTTATATATATAAAAAAAACTATATTACATACAAATGTACGAACAAATAAAAACCCAGCGAAGCGGGTCCTTGCAGCTAGTAATAATATAAATTTAAATAATGGTATATTAGTTAGTAAAAAGTATTACATCATTCCAGTTTGTATTATTGCAATTAGCCAATTCAATTTAATGAAAGAGGAGCTTTATAACCAACAGTAGTCTTTGTTGTCAGTATATGGTAAAAGAATGATCGGATGCCCTTTAAGATGTTAAAATAAATTTTTCTTCCCTAAACAGAATCAATGTTTACTTATATTTGTATCAATTATTAAAATATTTTTATATAAAATTTTTTGTATGTATGTTATGCAAATGGTGTGTAGTGGTTTGAAGTTTTATTTTATGTAGTTGTTGATTTGGTTTCTTGTATCATTGTAACATGATGTACTGAAGAGGGACTAAAGCCCAAAATGCATATACATTAAAAATTTTATTCAAATATATTGGATAATATCCTTGTCTGCTCAGTCTGCCATTTGGAAGAAATGTGACTATTTATATCGGAAATTGACAATTACATTATTTAGTTTTCTGAATTTTATGAAGAGTTTTCAGATTAATCATTATTATAACCCAATCCATAGTTTGTGAGATTTTTTTTTTGTAAAGTTTAAAAATAAAATTTAAGGAATGTTGTAAGTGAATAAAGTTTAGGAGTGATTATGTATATTAAAATATATTCACAATCTATCAAATTTCTCTTTTTTTTTCTGGGAAGTTGTAAACTTTGACACCTCCATACATTTAGATCTACAAATCTAAATAAGTCTTAGAAAATCACAAATATATCATCTGTTTCATATCTTTATATTTTGTATATATCTAATTTAGAAAACATGCTTAAAAATTAAATATATGAACTACAAAATCAATCATGCAAATTAAACTTTCAGATTACTTTTATTTTATGAAGACAAAAACTAATACAGGTATCTGAATTTAATTCTTAAAAAAAACTATAAAAACAGTTTTTTTAACTAATGAAGTTCATATTTATATTATTATACAGTAGTAAGGTATCAAGAACTATATATTCATATTTAAAAAATAATATATTTTTCATTAAAAATTTCCTGACCAATTTAGTATAAAAATAAAATATTTTAAAATAAAAAATTTGAAAATAGAAATACAAAAATAGAGTTTTAACTAATTCTATATAATATGGAAAACCAACAGCTACAGTTAGGGTTGTCAGAAATCCTTTATTTTAGATAAATTGTTCTTGACTTTTATTGAAATGAGGAGGAAAAATTGTGTCCTTTATTTTCAATTTTCAATGCCTGTATTTCATACTGGTATTGGTGGTTTTTTCACAAATATGTTGCCTGTGAAAAAATATATGAATTGGTATGTAAAGATTTATGTATCAATTCATATCCTTTCCCATAGAAAGTTATAACATAATTTAGAATTTAAAATTTTTAATGGTAAGCTAAATTTGCAAACAAACAATATGAAAACTATACATTTAATTTTAAAAAATTAAGTAATGTTTAGTTATTAACTAAAACTCATTCAAATTTTACTTTTTTGGAAACAGATGGAATGGAGTAAAAGTTGGAAATGGTTAATTTAATTATTTTTAAGTGTCCTTTAATCCAGTCAGAAATTTAGCAACCCTAATTACAAAACACATTAACTACAAATGTTCTTTCTACAGTGTTTATTGTATTATTAAAGTACTGGTAATAAGCATTTAAAAAGAAAAAATTGATAAAGGTAATTTCTGAAAGTGATTACAAAAACAATGATGTAAACCTTTAATGAAATATGTAAGAAAAATTATTTAAAGCATGTATCATTATCAGTCATTTGTAAAACTTAAATTGTGTAAATTATTATAATTATTTAATAACATCACCTTCATGAGTGACTTATTCCTATAGCTGAAATAATACTTGTAATTACAGAGCTAATTTTTTTAATATACAATCTAACTGTAAGTAAGAAACATCAAAATTTTGCTTCAGTAATTACATTCTGATATCAAATAAAAAACTAATTTTGTCATAACATACTACAAATAATAACTGAGTATTAAATTAGATGCTGACTAACACTTCATTCAGCTAAAAACATTATAATACAATTATTTTTAAATATTATTTTTAAATCTTAAAAAGTCAATGTAAAGCTAGATGATGTGCCAAATTATAAGGCTATTAAGAAGTTAATAATATGAAGTAATTTGTCTAGAATTATTAACTTAGTCTATTAATAGCTCAATAATTCAGTAGCTCATCTGGATTTAAATCAAAATTATCAGGTTTGTTGAGTTGTTTAAAAGGTAATGTATTTAACAAAAATTCTTTTTATATTTTTATACACAAGTTTTCCAAAAGAATTGAAAAGAAAAAAAAAATAATAAAATATATTGAAAATAATTGTATATTGAACAGTTAAAAACTTATCTTTAGAAACAATGTTTAATTTAAACTCAATCATTTTCACTTTCCTGGCTGTTATATATAATGGACAGTATGGCAACTATTTGAAAAAAATGACCCCAAGATTTTTACATTTTTGGACTTGGGACCTTGAAATGTCAAGAAATGCAAAAAGTTCGAATTTTTATTGTTTTTTGTATGTACAGTATTAATGTTAGTGTGTGTGAGTGGCACAAGTTTGTTCAACAAATTTAAAGCTTAACTCCTGTGCCTTTTGTCAAAAATTTCTGAAATTTTGCAGGGAAGTTTGGTAATTAGGAAAGATTGATGCTATTAAATTTTGGTGCTTAAAGGTCAAGGAGATAGAGGGGATCACGTCATATTGAGCAAAGACTTAAGATTTTAGTCATTATTAACATTTAAAATTTTTTTTATAAAAGCTCATCTCTACCCTCAAAATTAAGTTTTTATATTATTATAATAAAATGACAAGTTTTTTTTTACAAAAAATAACATAACACTACAGTTTTAAATTTTTTGCTGGGAAAATTACACAACTTGTTGCTGGATTTTTGTCTTGCTAGCTTATAATATTAACTGCATTAAATAAAACTAAAGTATGTTTTCTTATGGAGGTTTTCATTGGGCTGAAATTTGAAAAAATTGTAGACCTATAAATTCCCACTGTTGTCCATCTGTCTTTCCTTAATCTTGACAATGGAGTTTGATAGATAAGACTAAATATGGAAAAATTAGGAGCAGGCAGGAGGTCCCAATTAACTATATATGAACTTCTAATGCAAACTGGAAGTCACGCTATTTCAATTCAAAACTTTTCCCCTGAAAGCAGCATAAATGACCAACATGACTGTTAAAGGAAAAGTATGATGTATAGGGACAAGACACTACAGTACTAATTTGAGGTGGAGAGCATATATATTAAACTAAATACATTAAAAGTATGATTAAAAATTACAGCCTAGCTTGTGACGACATCACAATAAATAATTGCTTGTTGCAGTTTGTTTCCTTCATACAATTTTAAAGTGATTTCTGCAATAGATGACTTACTACATTTTGAGAAGCTTCAATAAACAGACAGAACAGAAATGTAAGCATAAATTTGAATATCCAGATGCTGGAAAAAATAATAATAAAAGGTTGACTTAATTACAGTAGACCCCCCTATAACGCTTAGATACGTTCCATGCTAATCGAATTTTACGTTGTAGGAACGATTAAATACATGAGCCAATCGCAGCCCGATAGGTGGGAACTTTACGGACTAAGGCTGTTCGAAAGGTTTTCTTCTATAAAATTAACCAATTCTAGACTAATTCGACTCAACATTTCCAAAATACGTATAATTTTTTGGGAATAATCTGTATAAACTATGCTATAAACAAAAAATTATAGGATTACTTACCGAGTGTGTACCGTTCGACTACGCCGTTGCTTAAAGCTGGTTTTCATCGCGGAACAGCACATTAAACGGCGGCCGCGATTTCTAATAACGAATTTTTCGCATAAAAATAACTTGACCTTTGGAGACATCATTAATATAAATAATTTTTATGGCCGTTGAATAAGAAGTGTTTCTTTCACAAGAAATGTATAAAATTAGTGCTGTATTAGACTTACGGTACCTAATTTACATACTGTACAGACGATAATAAACTCAACTTACTAGCCTAAAATCTCCGTAGCGTGTTGCCAGGCGGCAGAAAGCATATATATAATTATAATAAAGTTACAATAAATTAAGTTAATATATAATTATATATACAGTACCTAATTTATATATAATTAATATATAATTATATGTACAGTACCTAATTTATATATAATTTATATATAATACTAAACAGACGATAGCAAACTCAATTTAGCCGCTACGTAGCGTGGCGCAGGGTCGGAGGAAAGTAGTTCGGCTGCTCATCCACTATTGGTCCAGACTATCAATCTTGTCGCGAAACGACGTTATAGGAGGTACGTTATACGAAAGTTGCTACAATTTTTTCGCTACGTTATAGGAATTGTCATTATAGGAACGTACGTTATAGGGGGGGGGTCAACTGTATTTTATTATTGTTTGTATTGTGATAATTATGATCTCACAGAAACTACTAGTATTTTAACTCTAAATTTTATTAACTTAAAAATTTCTGTCCTTTCCACTTATCAAGAGTCTACTATGCCTTAAGAATGCATAACATAAAAAGCATTCTTATAACAATGTTTTAATTATATCAAAAGACATTAAATTAAATCTGAGATCTTACATTTGACATTCATCCAAGGGTATTAAAACAAAAAATTTAAAATGTTAGATGGGAAACTATTTTCAACATTACAAAAACAGTTACTTAGGACTAATGAACAGCCTTATTATACTCCCATACAACTATATTTTTGTAATTAATCAATACAGGCAAAAAGCTTTTTAATATATTTTCGACATGATTCAGACAAATACGCATATAACTAAAACAATCACTATGCTCTTATCCATTGTAAGACAATATTGTTAATGGTTTATAGAAATTGATCTTTTGAAAATAAAATAATTGATTTTAATATGTATAGTTTAGGCTTATTAAAAAATTATTATATATATAATGTATAGTAGTTATTTTCCACGTATGAGGAAATTACTTAGAGAGATCAGACTTCTAAAGATAACACACTACCTGAGCTTGAAAGAAAAAAGAGCCAACTCAGATGAACAAGTCTGTCTGAACAAAGAACTGCACACAATAAACTGCAAAGTCGTCTCTCAGCAGAGTCACAAAAGTACAAAAAAAGACTGAAGAGGAACATTTCAGTCAGCATAGATGCTTACATTTAATTTATTACTTAATATATCATTGTAAAAACAAATTAAGAATTTCTATAACTTAAACCATTAGATTTTATAATATATTAAACTTATCCTCTACAACAATCTAAAATTCTAGGTTTAATAAGTTTAAAATACTATAGATTTCATGCATATGATAGGAGACATATATAGCAATTTAAACCTTAAAAATTTAAAAAGGTCTGTCTTAAACAGATCAATTTAGCAATATAAATCTAATTTCAGATTTTTGAAAATTTTTACTCAAACAAGATTTCTTACTTCTACTACAAATTAGAATTCCACTAGTATCTCTTTATGACAAGTACAGTAGAGCGTCGTTTATCCGAAAGCTGGTTATCCGAAACATCTGTTATCCGAAAGCATTCCAGTCAGCAAATTTAAATTTTTGCTAGTGCTATGGCGCTGCAATCTTCGGCTATTTCTTGGGTTACTCAAATATTTTACGTTTTTGATACTAAATTAACATCTGAAGTATAATTTTTTATTGTTTTTATATTTTTCAATATTAAGGCTGAAGATATAACAACAAAATTGCTGTTCTTACTATATCACAAATCAAGGAAAACGGACTTAAGACGAAGTTGGATAATTCAGTTATCAAAGATAGTGAATAAATATGGTTTTTCTATTAAACTGTTTATGGATCACACATATGATATGGAGCAGTATAGTAAAGAAATAATACACAGAGTGATGGAATATTCTATTATCCAAGACATTGAAGATATAAAAAAAACGAGAAAATACAAGTTGGTATACAACAATTCTAAATTATCCAGTAAATAACAACTATATATTGACAAATATAGCTTTCAATATTAAAAAGTTTTTTATGCAGATTAGGTTAAATAAAAATGGAATAATTATAAATGACAAATATATAGATTATACCCAATCTAAATGTCCGAATTGTACAAAAAATTTATCTAAAATTCATATTTTATGTGAAAATTGTGACGAAAAAGATAAACTACAAAGGCTCCAGATTGA